>NW_027417124.1:0-140058 GCF_009905375.1 Apium graveolens
GATAGGCAGTTCTTACATCTTCTTGACAAGCTGGAAATCTCAAATCCTAACAATGACATGTACATGAATGCTATCAAGACTGAAGTCTCAAGGATCACAGCTGCTTTTGATAGATCCCTAAATGAGATGAGCATTTTTGTATATTGTCAGAGTGAAGGATCATTCAAAGTGTCACTTCATCTATTTGAGAATCGTTCGTTGTCAGAGATTTGGGTTCTTTTAAACAAAGTGAAAAGAAGCTCAGAGTTGAATGAAGTTCTTCGGGAAAGGCTTAAAGAGTTTGCCAGCAGGGCTAGTCCTCAAGTGGTCAACAATCCTCATCAAGTGAGATTCTTTAAGTCTGATTGTCTTCAAATCTGTCAGCTAGATGTACAATCTCTTAAAGACTACTCAGCTAAGCATCTGGTCTGGATGGAACATCATTTGAGAACTGCTGGATATTCATCCATGTTGAAGACTCAAGCTGCTGACTTGATTCAAGCTTATTGTGAGAAGAATGTTAAAAGGTACAATCAACTCAAGAATAAGTTGAAGACAGTTGGAGTTCAACCAGTCAGACCTGCAAGCTTCACTTCAGAAAAGGATCGTGTTTTTGACAAGGAATTGCTTCAAGATTTAGAAGAAGGTGAAGTCAGAAGAGAAGACAACTAAAGTCAATTAGCTCAAAACTCAATGTAATATGATTAGAGCGTTATGAATCAAGATAGACTAATGTAGTTATATGTTCAGGCTAGAGGAACATCTATCTTGTATTCACTTGTAAATTTCATTTGGAATCTGGAAAATGTTAAATATAATCCAGAACTTTTCTGCTATTTACTTTACATTACTGTTTATATCTTTTTCTTATTTGTTAGTTGAGTTATCCTCTAGGTATTTGTTGTTATTGTCTAACAAGCAAATAGGGGGAGATTGAAAGGCATATGTCATAGCCTACTCGTTTATTCGAGTATTTAACTCAACTCAAATAAGAATGTAATAAGTAAATAGTGGATCAAGCATCAGAGAGATCTCACAAAGTAACATCTGTCAAAGAATAAAGAAACATTGTTCATCTGCAGACTTGAAGATTCACTGGAAGAAGTTCAAGAATTTGATCATGCCTCAGTGATATAACTCAAGATCGTGGATTTAATCAAGTGACAGAGATCTCGTCAAGGTATCATTTATTACAAGGATTCAATGAGAACAACAAAGTCAAGACATGAAGAAACGTCACGAAAGTTAGTCACTCATGAACCAGACAGTACATCGAGTGTCAGCATTGAAGTGGCGGAATTGATTCATAAGTCTCAGTGACTTTCAGAAGATTGTCAGAAGAATGGATGCTGCTCAGGGTTAGTATTAATTCTCTATTAATTAATTAAGTCATATAATTTTAATTAAGAAAATAAATTATATCTGCAAGGATTAATTTATTGATTAATTGAATTAAATTGATTAATTAATTTAGAATTAATATTAAGGATTTACAGAATTTTAATTGGTTAAAATCTGTTTTAATTCTAAAAAGACAAGTAATTGTACTAGTATGACAATCGGTATGACAATTGATAGTCATACCGAATGTCATGCTAATTCAGTTGATTGTCTTGATAGAATTATTATTTAGATTAAAATCACTTATTAATTCAGTAAAACAATTTAGTTTGAACTAATATGACAATCGGTATGACAATCAATAGTCATACCGAAAGTCTTGCTAGTTCATTTTAATTGTCTTCCTAGCTCTAATAGATTGTCTCACCGAAAGTCCTTCAAGCTCAAATAGATTGTCACACCAGTTCAATAACTTCGGCTGTGATTGTTTAAAAGAAAGCAGAAGACAATATCATCCAATTATTATTCAGCAATCAAACAGAGCACATACAGAACAAGAAAACACAGCAGAAAACAAAAGAAAATATTTCATCATTCATCTGCTTATTCAAGATCAAATATTCTAGTTTGTTAATGTTAAATCCAAACCACTAGAATTACTTATCTTGTTCTTGTATATCAATCTAGCGGATTAAAATCCCTAGAACGTAATCTCAAATCGCTTTTAGCATTTGATCTTTTAATTACAAAAATAGAAAAAGTTCATGTCGAATTTATTCTAAATTTGTAATAATTGATTTGAGATTAATCCCTTGTAACCGATACCGTAGTTGTAACACCTTTCAAGTTTAATAAAAGTTTTATTTAACTTGAATTTTGTTTCACAATTTTATTCCGCATTTTATTCGACGAAACGGTATTGTTTGCATTCAACCCCCCCTTCTACAAACAAATTGGGACCTAACAGAATGTCATAATTGAATCTGTAGCTCTTGTCTCAGGACTTAAACACAATCTGCTAAGTGAAATCTGTGACAGAGGTTATCATGTGGATTTCTTTGAAGAATACTATGAAGTTGTAAGTAATTCTACAGGAAAAGTGGTTCTGAAAGGTTACATTTATGGTAACATATATGAAGCCAGACTTTCAACAAACTCTGATGGTTCTGCAATCTGTCTATTAAGCAGAGCATCAATTGAAGAAAGCTGGAATTGGCACAAGAGACTCTCTCATTTAAATTTCAACAACATAAATGAGCTAGTAAAAAAAGATCTTGTGAAAAGACTGCCAAAATCAGTATTTGCTCCTAAAGGTCTTTGTGACTCATGTCAAAAGGCAAAACAAAAAAAAAATCTTCATTTAAGAGCAAAACTGAATCCTCAATTCTTGAGCCTTATCACTTACTGCATGTTGATCTATTTGGTCTAGTCAATGTCATGTCTATTGTAAAGAAGAAATATGATATGGTTATAGTGGATGAGTTCACAAGATACACTTGGGTGTATTTCTTGCACAAGAAGAATGAAACTGCATCTACTCTAACTGATCATGTCAGACAGCTGGATAAGTTAATCAAAGATTCCGTTAAATCATAAGAAGTGATAATGGCACTGAGTTAAAGAATTCAATCATGGAAGAGTTCTGCAAAGAGAATGGAATAAAGCAGGAATTTTCTGCACCTGGAACTCCACAGCAGAATGGAGTTGTAGAAAGGAAGAATAGGACTCTTATTGAAGCTGCACGAACTATGCTTGATGAAGAAAAGCTACCAACCTAATTTTGGGCTGAAGTTGTGCAGACTACTTGTTTTACACAGAATGCTACACTCGTAAACAAGCATGGAAAAACACCATATGAGATGGTGAAGAAAAAGAAGCCAAATATGAAATAATTTCATGTATTTGGATGCAAGTGTTTTGTTCTTAAGACTCATCCTGAACAGCTGTCAAAATTTGATCTAAAAGTTGATGAAGGAATTTTTGTTGGATATCCACTTTCCACAAAAGCCTTCAGAGTCTACAATTTAAGAACAAGGGTTGTCATGGAATCTATCAATGTATCTTTTGATGATAAAAAGATTACTGGACTTGAAGATTTCAATGATCATGATCAGCTGAGATTTGAAAATAAAGATTTAAATTCTGATTCTATAAATTCTGATGACCTAAATCCTGATCTTGTAGGTTCTGACGGGTTAAATTCTGATGTCATTGAAACTGTGGTAACTGCTCCAAAGGTAAATGCACCTGTTCAGGGGGAGCAAGCTGATGATCATACCACACCTCAAGACTCTCAAGAAGCATCAGAACCAGTCACTGGCTCTTCAAGTTCTGATTCATCAAGTTATGATGAGCCAAATTCTGATAATTCTGGAAACTCTGATTCTTCAATTCCTGAAGGATGCAACTCAAATTCTGAAATTTCAGAGAGCATAACTTCAGGGGGAGCATCAGAAAATGCTGTTGGAGACAACATGGATCATGGGGGAGGATCCAGTTCTAGAGATCAACTTCCATCTGCAAGGAAGTGGACTAAATTACACACACCTGACTTAATAATTGGAGATCCTGAAGCAAGTATCAGAACTAGAACATCAACATCAAATGAATGTCTCTATCATTCCTTTCTATCTCAGACTGAACTAAAGAAAGTGGAAGAAGCTCTTCAAGATGCTGATGAGTGCAAGCAATGCAGGAAGAGTTAAATGAATTTAAAAGAAATAAAGTCTGGACCCTAGTGCCAAGACCAAAGAACAGATCAATTGTTAGCACAAAATGGGTGTTCAGAAACAAAACTGACAGTGATGGCATAATTACAAGAAAAAAAGCAAGGATGGTTGCTAAAGGTTACTCTCAACAGGAGGGTATTGACTATGATGAAACATTTTCTCCAGTTGCTAGATTGGAAACCATAAGAATCTTTTTGGCTTATGCTGCTCACAAGAAGTTTAAAGTCTTTCAAATGGATGTGAAAAGTGCGTTTCTCAATGGAGAATTGGAAGAAGAGGTATATGTTGAACAACCTCCAGGCTTTGTAGATCCAAAATTTCTAAATCATGTCTACAGGCTTGACAAAGCACTTTATGGCCTTAAGCAAGCTCCAAGAGCATGGTAAGAGACTTTAGCTCAATTCCTTGTGGAAAGTGGATTTACCAGAGGCACAATTGATAAAACAATGTTCTACCTCAACCATGGAAAGGACTTACTTTTGGTACAGATATATGTTGATGATATCATCTTTGGGTCTACAAATACAAAACTTTGTGAAAGATTTTCCAAGTTAATGCAGTCAAGATATCAAATGAGTATGATTGGAGAACTTAGCTATTTTCTGGGACTTCAAGTCAAGCATACTGAAGAAGGTACTTTCATAAATCAATCCAAGTACACCAGAAATCTACTCAAGAAATTTAGAATGCAAGACAATTGAACTGCATCAACTCCCCTGGCCACTGCAACCAAGTTAGATAAAGATACTGGAGCATCAATAGATATTACTAACTACAGAGATATGATTGGCTCTTTACTCTATTTAACTGCAAGTAGACCTGATATCATGTATGTTACCTGTCTTTGTGCAAGATTTCAGGCTGATCCAAGAGAACCTCATCTAATAGCTGTGAAAAGAATTTTCAAGTACCTTAAGGGTACAGCTGATCTAGGATTGTGGTATCCTAGGGAATCAAATTTTAAGCTAATAGGTTACTCAGATGTAGATTTTGCAGGATGCAAAATAGACAGGAAAAGCACTAGTGGAAGCTGCCAATTTCTTGGAGGCAGATTGGTTTCTTGGTTTAGCAAGAAACAGAAATCAATTTCCACATCAACTGCAGAAGCAGAACATATTACTGCAGGAAGCTGTTGTGCACAAATTCTTTGGATGAAGAATCAGTTACTGGACTATGGGTTAGAATTTTCTAAAATACCCATTTACTGTGATAATCAAAGTGCTATTGCTGTGACAGGTAATCCAGTTCAACACTCAATGACAAAGCACATCAACATTAGGTACCATTTCATAAGGGAACATATGATGGAAGGTACAAATGAATTGCTGAAAGGCATATGGCATAGCCTATTTGTATATTCGAGGATTTAACTCAACTCAAATAAGAATGTAATAAGTAAATAGTGGATCTATTATCAGAGAGATCTCACTAAGTAACATCTGTCAAAGGGTTAAGAAACATTATTCATCTACAGACTTGAAGACTTAATTCACTGGAAGAAGCTCAAGAAATTGATCAAGCCTCAGTGATATAAATCAAGATCGTGGATTTAACCAAGTGACAGAGATCTCGTCAGGGTATCAATTAATTACAAGGATTTAATCTGAAGAAAATCCAGAGTATCAAGGTCAAGGCATGAAGAAACGTCACGGAAGTTAGTCACTCATGAACCAGACAGTACATCGAGTGTCAACATTGAAGTGGTGGAATTGATTCATAATTTCAGTGATTTTCAGAAGACACTCAGAAGAATGGATGCTGCTCAAGATTAGTATTAATTCTCTTTTAATTAATTAAGTCATATAATTTAATTAATAAAATGAATTATATCTGTAAAGATTAATTTATTGATTAATTGAATTAATTGTTTAATTAATTCAGAATTAATATTAAGGTTTTTCAGGATTTTAATTGATTTAAAATCTGTTATTAATTCTTAAAGTCAACTGATTGTATTAGTATGACAATCGGTATGACAATCAATAGTCATACCGAAAGTCATGCTAATTCAAAAGGATTGTCTTATCAGATTTTTTATTACATTAAAATCTATTATTAATTCAGTAAGACAATTTGATTTTGAACTACTATGACAATCGGTATGACAATTGATAGTCATACCGAAAGTCTTGCTAGTTCATTCTGATTGTCTTGCCAGCTCGAAGAGATTGTCATGCCAATACATTCTACTCGACTGATTGGATTAAAAGAAGCAGCAGAAGACATTCATGCAAAATAATTCAACAGAACACACAAGTCAAGAACACAGCAGAAAACAAAGGCACAACATTTTATTTTTCATCTGCTTTATTCAAGATCAAAATTCTAGATTGCAAAGTTAAATCCAATCCACTAGAATTATTTATCTTGTTCTTGTGTATCAATCTAGCGGATTAAAATCCCTAGAACTTTATCTCAAATCGCATTTAGCATTTGATCTTTTAATTGCAAAAATAGAAAAAGTTCATGTCGAATTTATTCTAGATTTGTAATAATTGATTTGAGATTAATCCCTTGTAACCGATACCGTAGTTGTAACACCTTTCAAGTTTAATAAAAGTTTTATTTAACTTGAATTTTGTTTCACATTTTTATTCCGCATTTTATTCGATTAAACGGTATTGTTTGCATTCAACCCCCCCTTCTACAAACAAATTGGGACCTAACAATTGGTATCAGAGCCTTCTGATTAACGTACAAATCTAGATCCTAGACTTTTGTGTTTCTTTCACTTCTTGAATTTTTTATTCACTCAAAAAATTCATAATGACTACACAAAAAGTTGGAACCGTTAAAATTCCACTTTTCGATAAAGAAAATTATGTTATGTGGAAGAAGAAGATGCTACTGTTTTTACAAGTTGCTAATCCCAAATATTTGCAAGTGTTAAAGAAGGGTCCAAAAATTTCTATGGTTATTGAACCAGAGGTAATAGAAAATGATGTGGTGATCACCAAAGCGAGAACTTATGTGAAAGATCCTGAGGATTTCTATCCTGCTGAAATAGAAGAAGCCTCCCTGGATGCTAGCCTTCAATTAATTTTAGTAGATTCCCTTAATCCCTTGATGAATAGACATGTGATGAATTGTAAAGATTCCAAACATATCTGGGAAACTATTGAGATTATTAATGAAGGCACATAGGAAGTTAGGGAGAACAAGCTAGAAATCCTAACCTCTGAGTATGAATACTTTAAATCCAATCCAGGGGAAGGAATCATTGAAGTGTTTGAGAGGTACAATGCATTGATCAACAACCTGAACATTAATGGTAAATACTATTCCATCAGGGAGGTCAACAAAAAGTTCCTTTTAACACTGCCAACTCATCTCGAACATAGAATCACTGCCATAAGAGAAGCAAGAGATCTGAGTGAGATTTCTTTGGAAAGGCTCTATGGTGTGTTAAAGACTTATGAGTTGGAGCAGATTCAGCAGAAGGAAGTTTACGGGAAAGGAAGAGTGGTCAGAACGTCTACTGCTCTAGTAGCTGATGAACAACAACAACAACCACAATATCAACAACAATCTCAACAGTCAGAAAGAATGGTACAGTCTTCCAAGGTTGAAGATAATGTGATAGTAGAAGAATTTGATTCTCCTACTACAAATCAATCAGGAGATGATTATTATTCCTTGGAAGAACTGGAGCAATTGGAGGATGAGTCAATGGCCCTGATTGTCAAGAGATTCTCAAATGTCAGATTCAAAAGGAATCCCAAGTTCAAGTACAAGTCCAACTACAACAGATTCCAGAAAGGTGGATCTTCATCCTCTAACACCAGCAGTGGTGGGTATAAAACAGGGATGGTTGATCGAAGCACCATTCGATGCTTCAACTGCAATGAGTTGGGACACTTTGCCACAGAATGCAGGAAGCCAAAACAAGCAAGGAAGAACTCTTACGATTCTAATCAAAAGAGTAAATCTGAGAGGGCTTACCTGGCAAAGGGAAGAAGCTGGGATGATACTGATAGTGAAGATGAAGAAATTGGGAATCTTGCTCTCATGGCTAGTGATGCAAACACCTCATCGTCAAGAAAAGAGGTAAAATTTACTGATGTTGAATTAGTTTATCATCTAGGAGGTTCCTTAGATTGTGCTCGTCGTGATAATGAATTGTTAAATCAACAAATCAAAGACCTTGAGAAAGAGGTCAATGAATTAAGACTTGTGAACATTAATCAAGATAAATTAAAAGAACAAGTATCTTTTCTAGAGAATAGAGTTGACTGTTATAGACAACTTGAAACTATTCTCAAAGACAAGATCACCGGTCTTGAGGCTAAGGTTAAAGCTTACTTTAATTCTTGTTCGAAGTCCAAAGAGTTTTACAATAAGCAAGCTGTTAATCAAACATCTGGTATAGGTTATGATTACAATGCTGCTATTGGAAAATTAGGCATAAACTCCCCTCCTCATATCTATGCTAAAGGCAGGGAAGTACCACATGTGCTTAAGGGTGTTGATAAATCCCTCTATAAAGAATCAATTGCTGAACCATTTGATGAGACCTCATTTATTATTCAAGAAGAAATCCGTGCTGAAGATAATGCTAATGAGAAAGCTGTCTCCAAGTCAAGTGTGTCAAAAGTTCCAGTCAAGGTTGTGAAAGCAACTGAGACTAACTCAGACACACATGAGTTGGATAACACAAATGCCATGTCTACCATGCATAAGTTGCCTATTGTTAATCCCTCTCATAAAGCATGTGGTGTTCCTGATTGTATGTCTTGTGCTTTTAATCTGATGTTTGCTTATTTTAATGGTAAGCATGTTTCTAATGATAAGACTACTCCTCATCAGCATGTGAATAATAGAAAGCATGATAGGTCTAAGACTTCTAGTCCTCCTAAAGCTAGAAAGGAGACATTTGTGCCTAAGCCTAAACAGAAATTTGTCAAGGCTGTTCACAAGGTCAAATGTTCAGTCATTGAGAACGTTGAGAATATTAAAATTCAGAATGTTGTTTTGCCTGATAAAGGCCAATTTTACAAGTATGCCGGACCCAGCCAAGCTTGGGTTCCGAAGAAGGTCTAATCCATTTGTATTGCAGGGCATTAAACAGGTACAACCGGTAGTGTGGATTCTTGACAGCGGATCGTCAAGACATATGACCGGAGATAGAGCCCTGTTATCAAATGTGGTTGAGAAAGCTGGCCCAGTGGTTACCTTTGGAGATAACAGCAAAGGTTTAACGGAGGGATATGGCTGTTTGCTAGCTGGAAATGTTATCATTGAAAATGTGTATGTTGTGCAAGGACTTGAACACAATCTGCTTAGCATTAGTCAGTTCTGTGACAACGGCTACAATGTTTTATTCGACAAGCTGAAGTGTCAGATTTTGCACAAGAAAAGTGAAAAACCCTCCTTAATGGGAATCCGGAAAGGAAAGCTGTTCATAGCTGACATGAACTCTGGAAGCAATCCTGAAGTCAATTGCTTCTATGCAAAGGCATCGTCAGATGAGAGTTGGCTATGGCACAAGAGACTTTCTCATCTCAATTTCAAAACAATGAATTCTCTTGTAAAAAGAGAATTGGTAAGAGGTCTGCCTCAGCTGGAATTCTCTCCAGAAGGATTATGTGAGGCTCGCCAGAATGGAAAGTCAAAGAAAGCAAGTCACAGAGGCACTGACACATCTTCCATAACTGGTGTTCTGCAATTATTGCACATGGATTTATTTGGACCAGTTAATGTCCTTTCGATGTCAAAGAAGTGTTACTGTCTTGTGATAGTTGATGACTATTCCAAGTATACGTGGGTTTTATTTCTTCACTCTAAGGATGAAACACCACAAGTTGTGATTGATCATATCAAGATGATTGAGTTAGATTCTAACGTCCCTGTTAGAGCAATAAGGTCAGATAATGGGACAGAATTCAAGAATGCACTTCTCAATGAATTCTGTACAGACAAAGGGATTACTAGACAATTTTCAGCTCATAGAACCCCTCAGCAAAATGGAGTGGTAGAAAGGAAGAATCGTACATTGATTGAAGCTGCAAGAACGATGTTAAGTGAATCAGGTCTTCCAATGTACTTTTGGGCTGAAGCTGTCAATACTGCATGTTATACTCAGAATCGAACTCTAATCAACAAAGACTTCATGAAAACTCCTTATGAGATTTTGAATGAATAGAAACCTTCTATCAAATATTTTCATGTATTTGGTGCCAGATGCTTTGTGCTCAAGGATGGAGATGATCGTCGTGGTAAGTTCGAGGCAAAGGCATATGATGGTATTTTTGTTGGATATGGAAGAAGATCATACAGAGTGTATATCATTGATCAACACAAAGTAACTGAAAGTGTCAATGTTACATTTGATGTCACTAAACTCCCTAGTATCCAAACTGAAGATCCTTCTGAGAAACTGAAGTTTGATGATATGTCAGATTCAGAATCAGAACATGGTCAAGAACCTGAGGTTGTTGCTGGTGAAGAACTTGTTAATCATGATGATACTCAAGGTAATAGTGATGGAAACTTTGGCAACAATGGAGATACCACTGCTACTGACGGAGAATCTTCAAGTCAACATGGCAACAACTCAGGGGGAGATGCTGAAGGATCATCTAGTAGGACACAACATCACAATGAATTTCAAGGAGAATCATCAAGATCAAATCTTCCAAGACAGACTGTCTGGAATAAAGCTCACCCTTTTGAGTTGATTATTGGTGATCCAGATGTTGGAGTCAGAACTAGACGTGCTACTCAAAATGAGTGTCTGTTCTCAGGATTTCTTTCTGAGATGGAACCTAAGAAGATTGAAGAAGCACTAACTGATCCAGATTGGGTGATTGCTATGCAAGATGAGCTCAATCAGTTTGAAAGTCAACAAGTCTGGAAACTAGTACCTAGACCTACACACAAGAAAGCTGTTGGTACTAGGTGGGTATTCAGGAATAAACTAGATGAAGATGGTGTGGTTACAAGAAACAAGGCAAGACTGGTAGCAAAAGAGTATTCTCAAGCTGAAGGCATTAATTATGATGAAACCTATGCTCCAGTGGCTAGACTTGAGGCCATCAGGATATTTCTGGCATTCGCAGCATTCTCAAACTTTAAAGTTTATCAAATGGATGTCAAGAGCGCCTTTCTGAATGGAAAGTTGGATGAAGAGGTATATATAGAGCAACCTCCTGGTTTTGAAGATCCAGATCATTTGGATTTTGTCTTCTTTCTTTTCAAGGCTATCTATGGGCTCAAACAGTCTCCAAGAAAATGGTATGACACTCTCTCTGAATTTCTTATTGAAAATAGCTTTATTAGAGGTGTCATAGATAAAACTCTCTTTTCTAAAAAACATAAGAATGATACTATATTAGTCCAAGTCTATGTGGATGATATAATATTTGGGTCTACTAATGATAATCTCTGTAAGAGATTTGCTAAGTTAATGCACAACAAGTTTGAAATGAGCATGATGGGAGAGCTGAAGTTCTTTCTTGGATTACAAGTAAATCAAAGGTTAGATGGAATATTTATTTGTCAATCCAAGTATCTCAAGGAACTCCTCAAAAAGTACAATCTAGAGGATTCTACATCAGCAAGGACTCCATCAACTACAGCTGTCAAGCTTGGACCATGTGAAAACTCCATTAAGGTAGATGTCACAAGCTACAGAGGTATGATTGGCTCGTTACTCTATCTTACTGCAAGTAGACCAGATATTATGTATGCTACATGCTTATGTGCAAGGTTCCAAGCGGATCCTAGAGATATTCATCTCGTTGCTGTTAAACGAATCTTAAGATATCTTAAGAGAACACCAAATCTAGGTATTTGGTACCCTAAAGAATCTGGTTTTAACCTTGTTGGATATACAGATTCAGATTATGCAGGAAGTGTTGTTGATAGGAAAAGCACCTCAGGGAGTTATCAATTCCTAGGAAGCAGGCTAGTCTCATGGTACAGCAAGAAACAACAAACAGTTTCCAACTCAACGGCCGAGGCTGAATATATTGCTGTTGGAAGCTGCTGTGCTCAGATCTTGTGGATTAGGAACCCGCTACGAGACTATGGCTCTGTATTAAACAATATTCCTATTTTATGTGACAATACAAGTGCAATAGCCATCACCAACAACCCTGTGCAGCATTCGAGGACAAAGCACATTGACATCAGGTATCATTTTATTAGAGAGCACGTCATGAGTGGTACTGTTGAACTATTTTTTGTTCCAACAGAAGAACAAATAGCAGATATTTTCACTAAACCACTTGATGAATCCACATTTACGAGATTAGTTGGTAAATTGGGCATGTTGAATAGTTTTAGTGATTAATTTAGTTAATATCTGAGATCTGGTCTTGAATGAATTTACAAATGAATTTTTCATAAATGAAAAATTCATTTACAAATTTATTTTATCATTTTATCATATGTCTTGCTTATTTCTATGGAATTTTTATTATCTTATCTTATTTATTTACTCAAATTGTTAATTTTAATGTCTCAGAATATTTTATTTTCTCTAAAAATATTTTTCTATGAATTTAATTTGTTAAAATTCAAAAGAAATCTATTTTTGGACTGAAAATATTATTATCTCTGAAATATTTTAATTATTTTAATTATGTAAATATTTTCTGCCATATTCATTTCAGTTTTCTGTAATTGTAATATTTTATATATTTTTTGTTTATGTGTTTTTTAACAGTTTTTATATTAATTATTCAGTATATTTAAAATACTTAATTTATTTTATACTAGAATGACAATCGGCAAGACAATTAAATTGTCCTGCTGAAAGTCATTCCAGTACTAATACTTGTTTTATTTAATCAGTTTAATTTTATAACTGGCAAGACAATCGGTATGACTATTGATTGTCATGCCAGTAATAAAATTAATATCAGATATATTATGTTTTATTTTGTACTGGTATGACAATCGGTATGACTATCAGATTGTCATACCAGTTATATATTATTATTTGTTTTGTTTTTTGTTTTTTTCTTCAAAATTGCCTTGTATGACTATCGGTATGACAATCGGTAAGACTATCCCGAATTGTCATACCAGTTGTCTATTTGGTGTTTCTTTGTCTTGTTAAAATCATTCAGTTCAGTTTTTGTTAAAAATTCCAACAGTCTTTCATTTTTTTTCTCTCTTATTTCTCTCTCTCTCTCTCTATTCGATCAAACTCAAAACTGCTTCCTTGTTTTCCTTGCTCGAGTTTTTACTCAGCATACATCACTCCTGCTATATATACATACAAGTATATACATACAGGAGTGCTGCCAAATTTTATTTTTTTATCATTGTGTTTGTTGATTTTGGGTATTTTTTATTTAAATTTTAATTTCTGTTTTATGTCTTTTGGCTTTTCAAATCTGCGTTTGTGAGTTAAGAATTTTAACGAGATACATTTCTGTCTAAATTTTTCGATTATAATTAATTTAATTCGAATTATTAAATTAATTTAATTAATTCGAATTTTCTTAATATTATTCTTAAAATTCTGAAAGTGTGTGTCTTATTATTATTTTAAATGGCTCTCAATTTCCAAATTGTCGCGCATAATCAGGTTGGTTATTTTAATCCGGAAAAACGTGATGTGGAAAAATTTAAGCCTTGGATTAGATTTTTAAATGACCATTCGATTGTTAGCTCTGCTATTAAATCAAATGTGATTTTAAATGTCGATCTGCTTAAACTGATTTGCACAACCTCTACTGTGGCCGATGATTCAAAATCTTTTTCATTCACCGTGGCAAACACACAGTATGTGGTTGATGAAACAGTAGTCAATCAAGCGTTAAATTTTCCATTGGACAATTTCTATAATTTACCCTCTGAAAATGATATCACAAACTTTTTCCATGCTATTCACTATCAGGGGGTGATCAATTTAACCAAACTTTCAAAATCCAATTTGGTGTCTGAATGGGATATTTTCTTTGATACACTTTCTAAAGTGTTTGCCAACTGCACTAAATCCAACTTTCACAACATCACTTCCACTCTGCAGTATATTGGTCTTGCGGTTATTTTCAATCAGAGGATCAATTTTGGCAAACTACTTTTTCCCATTCTCTTGAGACGTCTCACTACTGCTTTACGTGATCATTCTACAAATCGTAGGGTATCATGTTACTATGCTCGTTTTCTCATGCTTATAGCAGATCATCTTCTCACACCTGAACACAAAGCCCTTTTTGCTAACTCTGCAGTAACCGAACCCCCTCCAGTAAGCAAAAAGATTTACACCCGCCAAGACACAACCTTTAAATTCATGCAAGTTCCAGTACTTGTATCTGCTTTCATGGCCACTTATATTCCTTTACCTATTTTCAATCTTCCCGGTCATGAACAGCAACCTCAACCTCCAGTGGTTCAAGCCACCCAGGCTCCTCCAACATCAGATGCTCTTCCATTACAGGTAGTAATTCCTCACTCTCACTCCATTCCTACTTCTGTTGAAAGACCCCCAGTGGTTGATAGGGCTGACCAAGAAGTTGTAGAAGCACAGCTTCAAACCCAGGTCATAGAGCCAAACACAGAGGCATATTCTATCTCAACCTCTCCCCCACTGTCTAAAATGTTACCCAGAAGATTAATAGAAAGTAGTGCATTGTTAAATGTGAGTGACCCTCAGCTCTGCCTCCTCCAAAGAAAAGAAGAACTTATACTGAGGCATCTGAAAGCCCATCCTTGTCCTCCCAACAGGACATGGACTTTGAAATGGCCGATGAACAGTTACTAGAGACATTCTCTCAACATGATGAATCTATTGAAATTCGCCATAGGGCCATGGCATCTTGTACTGAGTCAAGCACAATTCCATTACTCACAATGGAACCATACATATCCACAGATGATACTCAGGACACAGAGCGAGGAGTGCACATAGAGTCTGTTACAGTGCCTGCCATAGTTACGGCAGAAGAGCAGTCACATGCTTCTGAGGGAAAATCTGACTCTCAGCCACCCTTAATAGAGTCATTTTCTCCCCTCCCAGATCAAACACCTCTGGCTCCCTCACGGGATTCTCCACTCGCAGATTTATCTGGAGAAAGTGGAGGGCAACTCGGTCAATCTATCCCTGAAGCAATTCAGACATCTATTTCACATGAGTGAGGATCGGGACTCGCGAATTCCCATTGCACCACCACTGACCTCTCTTGAAGAGGCTAGGGTGATTTTAACTGCAGGTACAGAAGAACAGCAACAGGAAGACTCCTCACGAGCAATTATATTGAGAGAAACACAAGCACGTGAGGTGAGTGAACCAAACACGAGTGAAATTCAGGTGAGAGCACACACAGACACAGATACTGAAAACCTGTTAGCTCAAATTGCTGCTCTAAAAGAAGAACATGCTAAAAGCCAAGCTGAGGCTCAAGCATTCAAAGCACAAGTGGTTGAACGGTCTTCTTCTTCCACCTCTGTCAACAATCAGCTGGCACTCATAAGAAATGATATCTCAGATCTCAAGAACATTGTCACACCAAAGCTCAATTCCATTCAGGAAACTCCAACTTTATCATCTGATGACATTTCTAACTTCTGCTCTCTACATACAAGGATGACTTCTCTTGAAGATTTGGTTGAAATGAATCATTCACTGGATTCCTCCAGATTTCTGAAGATAGAGACAGGTATGGAACATCTGAATGAAGGGATGAAGCACCTGTACTACATGATCAAAAATTCTCACTGTCCCAATGAAGAACAAAGGACTTACTTTGAAGGGCCGTCTGGTGGAGGCTCAGGCTCGGGAGGTGATGGAGGTCATGGAAGATCTAAGGGAAAGTCCGTAGAGGATCCCTCAACTAAGGGGGAGAAGAAAGGGAGTAGTAGAAAGGGGAAAGAAAAAGATACCTCTGCTGGGGACAAAGGAAAGGCTGATGATGTCTATTACAGTGGAGAACAGGATGACTTTGATATTTTTGACATTCCCACTGAACCAGTCTTGGAAGATAAAGATGGTTTATTTGAAGCTGAAGAGGAAAGTGATTTTGGAGAATGGGAAGAGGAAGCTACAGTGGATCCTATCTTTGAGAAAGAGTTTCAGCAGCAGCAGTCAGAGATGAAAAGAAAAGAAGCTGAACTCAAAAAGGTCTCCCAGATCATTGACATGAGGAAAGACATACAAAGAACAGAAACTCTTCAAAAGCAACGTCTTCATGACATTAAGGCTCAAGAAAGGAGAAGAGATGTCAGACTGAAGATTGGTGAAAAATGGGATGAAGCTAGGAGAGTACTTGATATGCCTCAGCTGAGCACTAACAATGATAGACAGTTCCTATATCTTCTTGACAAGCTGGAAATCTCAAATCCTAACAATGACATGTACATGAATGCTATCAAGACTGAAGTCTCAAGGATCACAGTTGCTTTTGATAGATCCCTAAATGAGATGAGCATTTTTGTATATTGTCAGAGTGAAGGATCTTTCAAGGTGTCACTTCATCTGTTTGAGAATCGTTCTTTGTCAGAGATTTGGGTTCTTCTCAACAAGGTAAAAAGAAGCTCAGAATTGAATGAAGTTCTTCGAGAAAGGCTTAAAGAGTTAGCCAGCAGGGCTAGTCCTCAAGTGGTCAACAATCCTCATCAGGTGAGATTCTTTAAGTCTGATTATCTTCAAATCTGTCAGCTAGATGTACAATCTCTTAAAGACTACTCAGCTAAGCATCTGGTCTAGATGGAACATCATTTAAGATCTGCTGGATACTCATCCATGTTGAAGACTCAAGCTGCTGATTTGATTCAAGCTTATTGTGAAAAGAATATTAAAAGGTACAATCAGATCAAGAATAAGCTGAAGTCAGTTGGAGTTTAACCAGTCTGACCAGCAAGCTTCACTCTAGAAAAGGATCGTGTCTTTGACAAAGAGTTGCTTCAAGATTTAGAAGAAGGTGAAGTCAGAAGAGAAGACAACTGAAGTCAATTAGCTCAAAACTCAATGTAATATGATTAGAGCTTTATGAAATAAGATAGTCTAATGTAGTTATATGTTCAGGCTAGAGGAACATCTATCTTGTATTCACTTGTAAATTTCTTTTGGAATCTGGAAAATGTTAAATATAATCCAGAACTTTTCTGCTATTTACTTTGCATTACTGTTTATATCTTTTTCTTATTTGTTAGTTGAGTTATCCTCTAGGTATTTGTTGTTATTGTCTAACAAGCAAATAGGGGGAGATTGAAAGGCATATGGCATAGCCTATTTGTATATTCGAGGATTTAACTCAACTCAAATAAGAATGTAATAAGTAAATAATGGATCTATGGTCAGAGAGATCTCACTAAGTAACATATCTCAAAGGGTTAAGAAACATTATTCATCTACAGACTTGAAGACTTAATTCACTGGAAGAAGCTCAAGAAATTGATCAAGCCTCAGTGATATAAATCAAGATTGTGGATTTAACCAAGTGACAGAGATCTCGTCAGGATATCAATTAATTACAAGGATTTAATCAGAAGAAAATCCAGAGTATCAAGGTCAAGGCATGAAGAAACATCACGGAATTTAGTCACTCATGAACCAGACAGTACATCGAGTGTCAACATTGAAGTGGTGGAATTGATTCATAATTTCAGTGATTTTCAGAAGACACTCAGAAGAATGGATGCTGCTCAAGATTAGTTTTAATTCTCTTTTAATTAATTAAGTCATATAATTTAATTAATAAAATGAATTATATCCGTAAAGATTAATTTATTGATTAATTGAATTAATTGTTTAATTAATTCAGAATTAATATTAAGGTTTTTCAGGATTTTAATTGATTTAAAAACTGTTATTAATTCTTAAAGTCAACTGATTGTATTAGTATGACAATCGGTATGACAATCAATAGTCATACCGAAAGTCATGCTAATTCAAAAGGATTGTCTTATCAGATTTTTTATTACATTAAAATCTATTATTAATTCAGTAAGACAATCTGATTTTGAACTACTATGACAATCGGTATGACAATTGATAGTCATACCGAAAGTCTTGCTAGTTCATTCTGATTGTCTTGCCAGCTCAAAGAGATTATCATGCCAATACATTCTACTCGACTGATTGGATTAAAAGAAGCAGCAGAAGACATTCATGCAAAATAATTCAACAGAACACACAAGTCAAGAACACAGCAGAAAACAAAGGCACAACATTTTATTTTTCATCTGCTTTATTCAAGATCAAAATTCTAGATTGAAAAGTTAAATCCAATCCACTAGAATTATTTATCTTGTTCTTGTGTATCAATCTAGCAGATTAAAATCCCTAGAACTTAATCTCAAATCGCATTTAGCATTTGATCTTTTAATTGCAAAAATAGAAAAAGTTCATGTCGAATTTATTCTAGATTTGTAATAATTGATTTGAGATTAATCCCTTGTAACCGATACCGTAGTTGTAACACCTTTCAAGTTTAATAAAAGTTTTATTTAACTTGAATTCTGTTTCACATTTTTATTCCGCATTTTATTCGATTAAACGGTATTGTTTGCATTCAACCTCCCCTTCTACAAACAAATTGGGACCTAACAATTGCATTTTGTCCCAACAGATCAACAACTAGCAGATATCTTCACAAAACCACTATGTGAAGCTACTTTTACAAGACTAGTAAATGAACTTAGAATAGTTTCAGGTTCTTTCTCAAAATCTGTTTAGTTTTTATTCTCATGCATCAGACTTTATGATCAGTGTTTACAGATTGTTTTATCTTCATGTAATATGTGCTTAAATTGTAACATATTAAATACTGATTGTTATCTGATGTGATTCTATAAACTCTGAAAGTGTTTTGACTATTCTGTGACTATTCAATCCAATGAGGATTATCTTGTTAGATGCTGACTTAGTAGTCTTCAACAAACTATGTATCCCATGTTTGAATTAGTTGTTTATGTGGAAATCAATAACACAAGCAAATTCTGATTTTGATCTTAGTCAAATTTACTTTGTGTATCTTATTACTAAGTCACAAACTAGATTATTGCTTTTTATCTGTCAAATTCTGATGTAAGTAAATCTTAAGGATGAACTACATGCTTGATAAGCCTCACTTATCTGAAGAAAATAAAAGAAAAGAAAAAATTGAAATCAGGTACTCCTTTGAGATCTAGAGTAAATATGTGAAAGGGAAGACCCAAGTGCATTGCTTCTATTAAGTAATATGCATTAGAAAAGCAAAATAATTTTTCTTAGTGACATTTCACATTCTCTGATTACTGTAGAAATATTCTGATAACAACATAAATTCTGATAGCAGTTGTAACTCATTTACATTGAGAAGCCACTATAAAAAGAATTTCAAAAGATGCATAAAATGAGCACAAACAGTTGAGGTGGACTCTTGCATAAATTTATTCTATAATAGACTTCAAAATTAAGGACAGATTTTAAGCATTTTTCTTAGTTATGCCTTATTTCTAAGATATCTGAAGTTTATCAGAATTTATTCTTTATCTGATCATTTGCAAATGCACAAACTCTCACTCCATATGAATGATGAAAATTACTGTGGTGATTAAGTTGTTTCTGACAAACAGTTAAGTATTATTTGCATAAATTCTGAGGACAAGTTCTGATAAAAGTTTTGATGATTAAACTCTGAAGAAACCAGTCAGTATTTGTGTGAAGGATCACAGAAACAGTCATTCATTTTTTGAGTACAGAAGCCATGTTCTGATTCAAATCCTGATGCAAACTCTGATGCTTACATGTCACATTTTAATTACATGACTTATTTTTAATATTTACTGTAACGGTTATATTTTGTCAAAAATTAATTAAGTGAGATAATAACAATGATAATCATTTGGTTAATGGGTTGCGTGTTTGTTTTGGTAACATCATGTGAGCAATAATTACTGCACGTTTATCGTGCCCACTCATTACTATTTTGACTGTTTCCATGCTGCCAGGTGTAAAAAGTCTGTTCTGCTTGACAAAAATAGTCGTTGTCACGTGGAGTGTATAAATAAGAGAGTTAAAAGATTTTATAATCTTTTACCTACTATTCTTATTTTCTAATCTCTCTTATTCTCTGTCACTCTCTAATATTCTCTGAAGCTATTTTTTACAGGTATTTTATCAAACACCTTGCAAACACACAATTTTTTCACGTAATTTCTTACAGATATGGCACCTAAGGACGTTATCTTTAATAGATCCAAGTTCGTCCCCAACAACTACATGGTTATTCTCAGCAAGGACGATGCTCCTTCAAATCTTAACTTCGTTTAGAACTTTCTTGCTAACAGTGAGATTGGGTATGCTCTGACCCTACCACAATTACTCTCAGGAACACAAATACTGGAGTTTTGGAGGACTGGGGTATATAATGATGGTGGTTAAGCTGGGTCCCCAAGTATTATCTTCACAACAGGGGAAGATGAGCATCTGGTTACTTTATCTACTGTTCGACAAACTCTACATCTGCCAGAAAATTGCAATTTCAATGCTCAGATTGAAGATCCACTACTACAGAGTATGATGGCCAATCTTGGCTATGAGAAAAGTTTGTCCAAGCTGGGACAATTGAAGAGACCCTACATAAGAAGGGAGTGGAGCTTTTTCTTTGACTGCATCATCAGAGCTTTTGCCAACAAATGCTCAAATTTTGATGTTATTCCAATTCTGAGTCAGCAAATAGGGTATGCACTTCTTAATCAAACTCATTTTGATTATGCTAGTGCTATTTTAGGTTTTATCGGGGATAGGATGAAGGAGGACCCAAATACTGTTTATTTTGCTAGATTTTGTCAACTCATTTATAGTTTTTGTTGTTCTGATAAGCCCCAAAACTTTAGTGAGTCAATTTAACCTTTTAAACTTGCTAAAAGGGCCTTCACAGACTTATTATCTGCTGATAATAAGAAGAATGTACTAAGACCCATCTAAATTCCTGTATCTGTAAAACAATTCTTAGTAAATTCTGATCCCAACACATATACAGCCCAATTTCCCGATATTGCACAAACTTCTCAACCACAACCATCTCCACCTACACAACCTACCAATACTCAACCAGCTCAATCCTCTCAACCACAACCATCATAACCTACTATCAGATCTACTATCAACCAACACAATCCTCTAAACCAACCTCTGGTACTTCTCAAAAGGTTCCAGTTGTAAAATCTGACAAATCCTCTAGGCCCAAAAGAACTATTTCTGTGCCTCAATCTCCACCAAGGAGAAGAAGGAGGATTATACTGAGGGATGAATCTGATGAGGATGAACAGGTTCAGGTTCCTGGATCAGAATCTGTGACAGTAGAAGATGAAGAGTCAACTCTTCAGAAGGAGAATGAAACTGAGGGTTCTGGTATTTTGAAAAGGAAAAGACATTCAAGTTCTGATGCTGCTCAAGCAACACCTCCACCATCCAGAAGATCAAAGAAGAAGAGAGAAGGTGTGAAAATTACACAAGCTCAATATGAAGATGCTGAGGAAGGGGATCAAGAATCTCTGATCTCATCAGAACCTGTTGTAATTGAAGCCCTTCCAGCACTTGAGGACACTGTTCAAGACACAGTGATCACACCTCTTATCTCTCCATTCAAGGACACTGCTACAATTGAAGATTCAGGATTAAGTCCTGAAATTGACATTCACAGGCTGAACATTCCAACTGTGTTGTTTCTGGAAGCACCAATAGAACAAGTATCAACTCCACCTGTTTCTCCATTAAATGCTGATATTCCTACTACTTCAGTTCTGGATCTGGTACCTGAAACAGATGAAGTTGTTCCAAAATCACCTTAAGTGATACACTCTTGTATTATCAGAAGATGATGAGATTCTCTCAAGTTCTGGAGACAGTGCTCCAGCAAGTGCTCTAGTAAATGCTCCCATTCTTGGAAATGAGGCATTGTTAAAATTTGTTGAAGAAGATGCTTCTGTTCCTTGGGAGGAAACTCACAGAGGATTTGAATGGACCAAGAAGTGGAATGAATCTAACTTCATTCCCAGCTCAAATGTTCTGTCAGAACATATTGCAAAAGCTGATGAGTTGCTGACAAATTCTGATTTCAAGCACCAACTTAAAGTCACTGCTCTCAGCACTAAAGCACTTCAAGGTCTACACTCCAAGACACATGACAAGCTTGATAAACTTCAGGAAAATGATGATAAGCTGGACCTGATGCTCAAGCTAGACAAGAATAGGTTTATCAGACCAATTCATGAGAAAGTAGAAGTTATTGAAAAAGTTCAAAAAGAGCAGCAGGCCCAACTGAATGAGGTCCTGCAGAATCAAGCCTCTCAACAAGCACAACTCAATGAAATCCAATCTTCAGTGGAACTCCTTCTTTCACTACTCCTGCCAGATGATACCAAAAAGGGAAAGAAGGTAGTTAAGTCCAAATGCTCAACTAGCCAAACTCTGAAGAAAAAGGATGATTCTGAAGATGATCAGGGAAACCCTAGCAAGGGTAAAGGTCAAGGTCAAGGGCAAAGCAACAAAGTTTCTTCACAGAAACTAATTTCTGATTCTAGCAAATCTTCTACACAGAAGAATACAAGTTCTAAAGCTGTGAATGCTCAAGTTCTGAAAGCAAGTTCTGATGATCAAAGTCTGATGACAAAGCTCAATGTTCTCATTCAGTCTGGAAGTCAAGACTCTCAGAAGTTTTTACAAACTCTGAAACTTAAGGGAAGGGAGACTACTATCTACTATAAAGATCCCAAGATTCAAACACTTGATGAAGAAATTGCTAGAAGATTGTTTCTCAAGGATAATCCTGGAATGGATTTAGAGACTCTAAAGGAGGAAGAAGCTAGATTTGCAGCTGAAAAGACAAATCCTAAGTCTAAAGCTTCTAATGCAAAGAAACCTCCAAGGCCTAAGGTAAAAGGCATTGTGATCAAGGAAAGGTCAACTTCTGAGGCATCAAAGCCCAAGCCAAGATCACAAGTTGAAATTGATCCCAAGGCAAAAGGGAAAGGAAATATTGATGAACCAACAAAGAAATAGGAGATGAAGATTACTCAAATCCTGATGGATCATATGTGTAAATTGGTTCAAGTCTTTGATGATGATGCTGCTGAAGATGAAACTGTTGAAACTATGAAAAGAAGAAAGGTGACAGAAGAAACTAAGACAACCTCTGACATAGCTCAAGTTGTTCAAAGTAAAGAAAGTTCAAAACAGCAAGCTACAGAAGAATCTGCAAATCCTGAACAAGTCATCAAGACATCAGCCTCTGAAAGAGCTCAAGTTGATTTAAACAAGATGATAGTTATTGATAAAAGGAAACTCAAATGGAAAAATGTTAATCCATCAGATCCTAAGAAAAGTCAACTGCTATCTGATTTCTTGACTGTTGGATTGAATGCTAGAGAAGCAAGAGACAGATCTGGGTTAGAATCAAGTGAAGCCAAACTGAAAACAGGACTTTTTTGGGAATATGTTGTGAACTTGATGATTATATTAACAAAACACCTTAAAAGATTCAACTTAGTGAAAAATGTAGCACTCGATGGATGATCAGATATACTCCCGACGGATGACTCAATATAGTCCCGACGGATGATGATTTGACATCCATCGAATGAGTATCCAATGTAACAATAAGTCATGTAGCACATTTCTGTAAACACCTTTGTATAGATTATGTACTAGCATATAAGTCATGTTGACTTTAATTAGATATGCAGAATAGGTTGATTAATTGTAAATATAAGATGTCTTGTAATTCTGTGTAAGTGAAATGAAGTCAAGTGTCAAATAGCTACCCGACGGATGATCAACAAAGCCACCGACGGATGATCAACTAAGCTCCCGACGGATGATCAACAAGGCAACCCGATGGATGATAATCATGTACCCGCAGATGATCAATTCAAACATCTGTTGACAGTGATAACACAATCACATGTGTCGAGTGTTTGCAAAAGGAATGTGTCAGCCTATTCAACTGGGTTTTTTGAGAACAAAGAAGCATTACCATTTCCATGCTATTATGAAGATATTCAAAGATGCTGGAATAGAGTAGTGAAGCAGCATGGTATTAGACTTGATAGGTTTTATTTTATTATCTTGTCTTAAACTATGTAATCTTAGTGATATATAAACCAAGAGTAGCAAGTAGAACAACAAGAAGACTAAGCAAATACATTTTCAGAGAAACAATTATAAGTTGTATCCTGTAGCATTTCTCTGTAAGTTTAGTTGTTCATATTTGTAAGCAGCTGTGAGCTATTCAAGCTTCACAGGGTTCTCTTGATATATATATATATATGGTGGATACATTCAAATCCACCAGAAAGTTTTTAAATACGTGTGTTTTTAATTACTTGTGTTTTGATTTATCTACCTCTTCATTCCGTATTTTGCAAATCAAACACTTATATATTGTTAAGTCAGAATTACTTTTAATTAATCTCAAAAAGTAGCCAGAATTACATTCGACCCCCCCTTCTGTAATTCTTGTTGTATTGTTAGGGAATATGTTGTGTAGTTGATGATTACATTAACAAAACACCTTAGTAGATTCAACTTAGTGAAAAATGTAGCACTCGACGGATGATCAGATATAGTCTCGACGGATGACTCAATATAGTCCCGACGGATGATGATTTGACATCCATCGAGTGAGTAGCTTATGTAACAATTAGTCATATAGCACATTTCTGTAAACACCTTTGTATAAATTCTATAGTAGCATATAAGTCATGTTGACTTTAATTAGATATGCAGAACAGGTTGATTAATTGTAAATATAAGACGTCTTGTAATTCTGCATAAGTGAAATAAAGTCAATTGTCAAATAGCTACCCGATGGATGATCAACAAAGCCTCCGACGGATGATCAACTAAGCTCCCGACGGATGATCAACAAGGCTACCCAATGGATGATAATCATGTACCCGATGGATGATCAATTCAAACATCTGTTGACAGTGACAACACAGTCACATGCGTCGAGTGTTTGCAAAAGGAATGTGGCAGCCTATTCAACTGGGTTTTTTGAGAACAAAGAAGCATTACCATTTCCATGCTATTATGAAGATATTCAAAGATGCTGGAATAGAGTAGTGAATTAACATGGTATTAGAATTGATAGGTTTTGTTTTATTATCTTGTCCTATTAGTATGTAATCTTGGTGATATATAAACCAAGAGTAGCAAGTAGAACAACAAGAAGACTAAACAAATACATTTTCAGAGAAACAATTGTAAGCTGTATCCTGTAGCATTTCTTTGTAAGTTTAGTTGTTCATATTTGTAAGCAGCTGTGAGCTATTCAAGTTTCACAGGGTTCCCTTGATATATATATATATATATATCTGGTGGATACATTCAAATTCAACAGAAAGTTTTTAAAGACTTGTGTTTTTAAATACTTGTGTTTTGATTAATCTAACTCTTCATTCCACATTTTGCAAATCAAACACTTATATATTGTTAAGTCAGAATTACTTTTGATTAATCTCAAAAAGTAGCCAGAATTATATTCAACCCCCTTCTGTAATTCTTGTTGTATTGTTAGGGACTAATAATTGGTATCAGAGCAAGCTCTTGAAGCACAAAGAGTTTAAAGATCACAACAAACAGCAAGATGAACAAGAAGGATGATGGAGTCAAGATTCCTTTTCTGGACAAGGATAATTACCATCACTGGAAGGTAAAGATGCATCTTCATTTACTTTCTCAAGATGAGGCCTATGTGGATTGCATAGAGAGAGGTCCTCATGTACCAATGAGAGCTGGAATTGGAAATGAGCCATCAGTTCCCAAGCCAAGGCATGAATGGTCAGATCCTGATATTGAACAAGTCAGGAAAGACAAGGAGGCCATGAATATTCTGTTCAATGGAGTTGATGGTGACATGTTTGACAACATCATCAATTGCAAGACAGCCAAGGAGGTTTGGGACACCATTCAAATAATCTGTGATGGTACTGAACAAGTTAGAGAAAACAAGATGCAGTTACTAATTCAGCAATATGAGCAATTCCACTTTGAAGAAGGTGAAACTCTCACTGATATCTTTAGTAGATTTCAAAAGCTACTAAATGCTCTGAAGCTGCATGGAAGAGTCTACCAAACCAGGGATTCTAACCTCAAATTTCTGAGATCCCTTCCAAAAGAATGGAAACCAATGACAGTCTCCTTGAGAAATTCGCAAGAATAAAAGGAGTTTACACTAGAGAGACTGTATGGATTTCTAAAGACTTATGAGCTTGAAATAGAGCAAGATGAAAGAATGGAGAAAGAGAGAAAGAAAGGAGGATCCATTGCACTGGTTACTGAGTTAGAGAAGGAGAAGGAGATGAAGATAGAAGTTGTTGAGTCTACTTCAAAGGTCTGTGAAAACAAGGGCAAGGGGCTGGTAGCAGAAAATGAAGATTCTTTGAGCCAAGATGATATGGATGATATTGATGAACATCTTGCATTTCTTTCCGAAAGATTTTCCAAGCTCAACTTCAAGAAGAACTTTGGAGCAGCTAAGCCAAATAGAAACATGGTTGATAAATCAAAATTCAAGTGTTTCAAATGTGGCTTGGCAGGGCACTTTGCCAGTGAGTGTAGAAAGTCAGATTCCAGTAAAAAGAAGGTTGAGCCTGTGGATTATAAACAGAAGTACTTTGACTTGCTCATAAAAAAGGAAAGAGCTTTTATTACACAAGAAAATGACTGGGCAGCAGATGGTTTGGATGAGGATGAAGATGTCAACTATGTAAATCTATCCCTAATGGCCAAGTCTGATGAAACAGAGTCAAGTTCTTTAAATAATTAGGTAACCACCACTAACCTTGCACATTTATCTAAAGCTGAGTGTAATGATGCAATAAATGACATGTCTACAAAATTTTATCATTTACATGTTACACTTAAGTCCCTCACTAAGGAAGATGCTAAAATCAAATAAAACAATTTATTTTTAAGTGAGAGGAATAATGTGCTAGAGTCTCAGTTTATTGAATTTGAAAATTGAGAATAGAATGTAAGATTGCTAAGGATGAATTAACTGAGTCCTTGAAGAACGAAGAAATTTTGAAGAAGCGGCTTGATCGTGAACAGGAGGTGATTAAGGCATGGAAATCATCTAGAGATGTTCATGCTCAAATCACCAAAGTTAAAGGTATTGAGTCCTTCTGTGATGCAGCCTGGAAAAAGAGTAAAGAGAAGCTAGAATCCAATTTGGTTGAAGGATTTATAACATATGTAGACTCGACGGATGATGAGGGTCATCTGTCGGATAATCAAAAAGGTTATCCGTCGAGTGACATAAATCCTCATCCGTCGGCTGTGAGCAAACCTATGAGTAAAGCCAAACTTGCCAAGTTAAATGAAAAGTATGGATCAGTTTCTAAAAACTTTATTTCAGTAGAATCTAGTCAAGTGAAGAAGGAGAAGAAAGTGAATGTTGGTCATCTGTCCATCAAGCAATTGAATGACAGACTAGAAAAGATTGAGGTTAAAACATAGGCTAAAATGAAAAAACAATAGAAATGGGAAAGTAGGGATTAACAAACACAACAACTACATACCTGATAAGTATGCTCCTAGAAAAATCGGTGTTAAGTGTGGTAGTGTTAATCATCTGTCTGTTAATTGCAAACTTGCCATGCCTACTTCCATGACTGTGCCACCTTCCTTTCCCAACATGAGTACTATGCCTTCTATGCCTTTGAATGTTATATCTACTCTGAATATGAATGCACAATTTGCTAATATGCCATTTGCACCTAATCCTTATTATGCTACATTTAATATTCCTTAAATGTTATTTAGCATGCTCTACTGGAATAACATGTTTGCAAATAGCATGCCATTTCCTGTTAATCAAAATGTGCATGATAATTCTGTTTTAATGAATGGTTTCAAAGGTCCAACTCAGATGACTAAGGATGAATCTAATATCCCCAAGTTGAATGAGATCAAACCTAAGAAACAAAAGAAGAAAGCTAACAAGGCAGGACCCAAGGAAACTTGGGTACCAAAATTAACTTGATTTGATTTTAATGTGTGCAGGGAAATAGAAAGAATCTGTGGTACTTGGATAGTGGTTGTTCAACACACATGATTGGAGATTCTACCATGCTCACAGAGTTCAAGGAAAGAGCTGGCCTAAGAATCACTTTTGGAGATGACAGAAAGGGTTATACTGTGGGATATGGCTTGATTTCAAAAGACAATGTCATCATTGAGGAGGTTCCCTTAGTGGATGGTCTCAAGCACAATTTGTTGAGTATCAGCCAGTTTTGTGATAAAGGCAATTCAGTAACCTTCACTACAGAAGCCTGTGTTGTGACAAACAAGAGGAGCAATATATTGGTTCTCACTGGAGTGAGAAAAGGAAATGTGTACCTAGCTGACTTCAACTCATCAAAGCAAAGCAAGTCAAGATGAAAGTTGGTTATGGCACAAGAAGCTATCCCATCTAAACTTCAAGACCATGAATGAGCTTGTAAAGAAGGAATTGGTTAGAGGTATTCCTCAAGTGGAGTTTTCTAAGGATGGACTGTGTGATGCTTGCCAAAAGGGAAAATAAATCAAAGCAGCATTCAGAAAGAAGCTTAATTCGACAATTGAAGAACCTTTGCAACTGCTACACATGGATTTGTTTGGACTAGTCAATGTGTTGTCCATCTCATGGAAAAGATT
This sequence comes from Apium graveolens, assembly GCF_009905375.1. Lineage (NCBI taxonomy): Eukaryota > Viridiplantae > Streptophyta > Magnoliopsida > Apiales > Apiaceae > Apium > Apium graveolens. The sequence continues at coordinate 28,630 of NW_027417124.1, forward strand.
TTTCCTAGTAATTGTAGATGATTTCTCAAAGTTCTCTTGGACATATTTCCTAAAGTCTAAAGATGAGGCTAGTGAAATCATCATCAATCACATAAGGCAAGTCAACAATCATCATGATTTCAAAGTTAGAAGAATCAGGAGTGACAATGGAACTGAGTTCAAGAATTCTGTTATGAGAGTATTTTGTGAAGATAATGGGATTATGCATGAGTTTTCAGCAGAAAGAACTCTACAACAAAATGGAGTAGTAGAAAGAAAGAACAGATCACTCATTGAAGCTGCAAGGACAATGCTTGAAGAATCAAAGTTACCAACATATTTCTGGGCTGAAGCTGTAAATACTGCATGCTACACTCAGAATATTTCTTTGATTAATCAGGAAAAATGCATGACTCCTTACCAGTTGTTCAAGAACAAGAAGCCAACTCTAAACTTTCTTCATGTCTTTGGCTGTAAATGTTATATCTTGAGAAATCAAACTGATCAGAATGGGAAGTTTGATGCTAAAGCATATGAAGGAATTTTTGTTGGATATGTTGTTGGTAAAGCATACAGAATCTACAATCTGAGAACCAACATTGTTATGGAATCAATACATGTTGTGTTTGATGATAAAAAGATTGAAGGACTGCAAGTTGGAGATTACCATGAGAGCCTCAATTTTGACAATGTGGAGATGGTTAGTGATGATAGTGATGATGAAAGTGATCAAGAAACTACTTGTTATGGATTAAAACTACTATATATAATTGCTGTATTTAATACTAAGGAACGTGAGCTTCGAGGCTCGATTTGACTGCTCTTGTGTTTCGTGACTCAATCTGCCTTAACAAGATGCCTACGTACCTTGCTGATTGCCAAGGATCAAGTCAAAAAACGTAGTTCTGATTGGTGAGGGTGAGACCCCTTATATAGATGTGGGAGTCCTTAATTTGGACTTGGTATAGGAGACTTGGTGGACAAGCCTCTGAATTAGGATAGACTTAGGAGTCCTAGGAAGTAGGAAGCTGATCCCTTATCCTTTTAGGTCCCCTTGAGGCTAATCTATAAGGATTTATATCCTTATCGGGACTCTTCTCAATAGCTGATTTTTCCCTTATTAATTAATTACGAAATTAATTAATAATCAGGGCTTTTGGGCCTTTTTTATTCCACCAGGCCTGATCTGGTCCATCAGGCTTAACCTTTCTGGTCTGAGTTTCATATATCTTTTTATTGGGCCTAGCAGCCCACAACTTGTACAATTAATGCAGTATTTAATTATACAATCATAATTTATTTATCCCTATCATTTTCCCCCCAACTTTTGGGAAACATTGAATAGGTTTCGCAGAAGTTAAGTCTATTTGTTCCCTTACAGGGTTTCGTTTTTCCGTAAAGTGTGGAGCGACCTACACGTTTACAACGAATTTTTCCTTTTATTTAGGAATTATTTTGATTTCCAGGAATTTTTCCCTTATTTCCGGGATTTTTCCCTAATTTCTGGATTTTTCCCTAATTTTTCTGGGATTTTCCCTAATTTTTCTGGGATTTTTCCTTATTTTTCTGGGATTTATCCTTAATTTCTGGATTTTTCCCTTAATTTCTGGATTTTTCCCTTAATTTCTGGGATTTATCCTTAATTTCTGGAATTTTCCCTTAATTTCTGGGATTTATCCTTAATTTTCTAGGATTTTCCCTTAACTTCTGGGATTTATCCGTAATTTTCTGGATTTATCCGCAATTTTCTGGAGTTATCCGCAATTTTCTGGATTTATCCGTAATTTTCTGGATTTATCCGCAATTTTCTGGATTTATCCGTAATTTTCTGGATTTATCCGTTATTTTCTGGATTTATCCGCAATTTTCTGGATATCGACCAGGATTCTCTTTGGTATCGATCAGGACTCTGATCGATCTTAGGGGATTTCTTCCCTTCTGTTCGAATAATATATCGACCAGGATTCTCTTTTGTATCGATCAGGACTCTGATCGGATTTAGGGGATTTCTTCCCTTCTGTTCGAATAATATATCGACCAGGATTCTCTTTTGTATCGATCAGGACTCTGATCGGATTTAAGGGATTTCTTCCCTTCTGTTCGAATAATATATCGATCAGGATTCTCTTTTGTATCGATCAGGACTCCGATCGATCCAGTTTAAAACTCTGGTCGATTTTTGACCATTCATTTTCCATATGAGCTTCTAGATTATTCCTGATATTTCTAGTAGACGGGCTTTTAGGTTGGGCCTGGCTAAATGGGCCTAGAAACGCCTCGTATTCCGAGCTTTTCGCCTATATAAGTGTAGTGTGAAGTGAGAATCCTCACTTCACTTCTCATTTCTCATTTTCTTCTACAAACTTCTCTAGAGTTCTCCCTTTGAGTAGGCGATTTCCGGCGAGCACACAGCCACCGTAGCTCCACCATTCTCAAGTATTTCTGGGTTTCAAGCTTTTAAACGAAGTATATCAATGGCGGACCGCGACTTGGCTCGTTTGCAGAAGATGAATGTCTCTAAGAGAGGTACAAACATTCAAATTCAATCTCCATATACTTCTCTCATTGACATGATTAACTCGAGAGGTGATGAATATCCTTCTCTATCTGAGTTAGATTCGTATAATCATGGTAACACTTTTCATGAGTTAGATGGTAGAATAGAGTCTATGAACACCCTGTACAGACTTCCACCCCACCTTAGGATCACTCCAGCCGCCCCTGGGGATAGGACTTGTAATTGGGAGGGGGATACCCTGTTCATTTATCGAGGAGCCCTGACCGCAGGTCTTAGGTTCCCATTCCACGAATTTATTCCTCGTTTATTAGCCGATGTACAAATCAACCCTTGTCAACTCCCTCCCAACGCCTGGAGGAATATTATCTGTTTTATGGTCCTTTGTCTCAGGAATAACTTCCCTCTTTCCGTAGCTGTCTTTAGGAAAGTTTTCCAATTCTATAATAGCTCCATGAGTCAACCGGGATGGGTTTTAATTCGCCAACGACCCAAAGTTCCCCATATCTTTGATAGTAACTCTATAGTCGAGAACAACCCTAAATGGAGGGATGAGTTTGTGAGGCTGACCTGGGCTGGGGGTGATTGGGCCACACTCTTCTGTAGGCCATTTTGCAAGGTATCAGATGGTAGTCCTGGTAGTATCAGATTGACTGATGAGGAGGAGGTGGCCTACCAGGCCTTAATTTCAGATGATGGGAAAACGGATACCTGGACCCTTTTAGAGGATTTTTCCTTGAAGAAAGTTGGTCTCTCCCAGGCCAGTGATAAGGGTAAATTTATACCTGCGTAATTATTTTTCCTTCTCTTTAATCGCACTTTTTCTTTTTTTCTGGATTTTAATGTTCCTTCTACTTTTCCTTTCAGCTTGCGAGGCCATCAATAATGTTAATAGGCCTAAGGAGGGGGAGTCAGGCCGTCAGAAAAGGGCCAAGCTAAACAGGGACCCTAGGAGCAAACCTGACGGTCCTTCTTTTCTTAAGCCCCACGTCCCGGTGGTCGAGCTGGGGGACGATGTGGATCCTCCACTTAAGGCACATTCCTTCAGGCCTAACTGGGGCTTCAGGAGGAGCGATACGGTGGTTGGATCCACCAAACACGCTAAAGATTGGTCTTATCACTCCGTCACTCCCCATGACTTTACTGACATTGTTACGGGGAGTGATATTGAGACTATTGAGCTTCTGGGTTCTCAAGCCCAAGCTGCGGTAATTTTCTTTCTCTCCTTCTTTGAATCCCAACTTTCTTGTATTCCAACGAACTTGTGCTAACTCATACATATTTCTTTGCAGAGTAATACCTACTTCCAGGCGGCCCTCCATCAGGCTAGGTCCTGGAAGGGTAACTCAGATGGGTTTGAGAAAGAGATGAAGAAATGGGAGGAGAGAGCCAAGGTCCTGGAGAAGAAGCTGGACACGAAGAAAGAGGAGCTGGCTCAGGCTCATTCCGAGCTGGTGAAACTTAGGAGCGATAAGGATAAGCTCATCGATGACTACATGGATTCTGACAAGTTTAAGAATCTCATGGAGATTCATGATGAGGGTCTTTATTCCCTACAGTTTACTCAGGGATGGGACGCGGCCGTGAAGGCGGTTTCTGAGAAGTACCCGGGCTTAGTCGACCCTAAGGACTTTATAAGTCCTGAGCAGGCTGAGTCGGAGGACAGCATAGATGCCCTCTTTAACTCCCCTCAGCCAGATGATCGCATCTTGGATCCTAACACTGCTTCTCCTCCCGCTTCTCCTGCGAAGGACGCTGAAGGCGCTGATAAGGAGAAAGAGAATGAAGGCTCCCACATGGAGGAGTAGTTTTTCTATTCTGTAATTTGATCCTTAATTTATGTCTGGACTTTTGTTTGTATCAGATCTTATTACCCTCCGGGGTTATTTTATATGCTTCTTTCCTTATTCGCATTTTTCTCCTTTATCTTTCTGATACTTTAATATGCATTCAAGCTTGAACTAATTGGCCACACCAGTGTTATCACAACTCAAACATCCATAGGTTGAAATAATTTTGATTTCTTCAGTTTGAAGTCTGGTTTTTCAAAACCTTACATAGCATGGGTTCGACCCTAATCAATAATAACTAGACAATGTAAATTCTACTGGAATATAAAATCCTATGCAAGCAAAGCTTCCAGGTGCTTTTAAGCCTACTTGTCACAATGACAAGTGAGAATCGTACTTCGCCTATCTTACACGTAGTAAACCTTCAGGTTTTGTGCGTGCCAGGTCCTCGGGACTTCAAAACCATCCATAGTCTCGAGCTTGTAGGTTCCTCTACCTTGAACACTCTTGACTCTGTACGGCCCTTCCCAGTTTGGGGCAAGCTTCCCTTTTTGTCCTACACCAGATGCTTCTATCTTCCTCAAGACTAGATCGCCTTGTTTAAAAAACCTTTCTTTAACCCTTAAGTTGTAGTAGAATGAAGCTTTTTTCTGATATTCTACTATCTTTGCATGTGCTTTATCTCGCACTTCATCAATTAAATCCAGGGCTAATCTCTGCCCTTCCTCATTTTCTTTCTCATCGAAAGCCTGAATCCTTGGAGAGGAATGTGATATCTCCCCAGGAACTACTGCTTCCGCCCCATATGCCAACATGAAAGGAGTTGCATCTGTCGTGACTCTACAGGTAGTCCTATAAGCCCATAATATGGGAAGTATCTCATCTACCCAATTATTTCTCGACTTTTCGATCCTCTTCTTTAGTCCATCCAGGATTATCCGATTTGCTACTTCCGCTTGCCCATTGGCTTGCGGGTGAGCCACAGAGGTGAATCGTAACTCAATTTCATTTTCTTCACAATACTTCTTGAATTCCTCATTGTTGAATTGCGTTCCATTGTCAGTGACGAGGATACGGGGAATTCCATATCGGCACATAATATTTTCCCACAGGAATTGTGCAACCTGCTTAGTTGTGATTTTGGCCAAAGGTTTGGCTTCGATCCACTTGGTGAAATAATCAATGGCTACAATCAGAAACTTCCTTTGTGCTGTGGCCATAGGAAAAGGCCCTAGAATATCCATCCCCCACATAGCAAAGGGAATAGGTGAGTTGATAGAGGTCAGCATCTCGGGGGGTTGTCTGGCGACTGGTGCATGCTTCTGACAACGATCACACTTCTTTACATATTCTTTGGCATCATCCATCATTTCTGGCCAATAGAAGCCTAAACGAGTTATCTTATGAGCCAAGGCCCTGCCCCCCAAGTGTTGCCCGCAAATGCCTTCATGCACTTCCTCAAGAGCCAAGCGTGCCTCATCGGGCCTGAGACACCTCAAGTAAGGAACCACGAAAGATCTTTTATATAGAATCCCATCTATCAAAGAGTACCTTAGTGCTCGAACAGTTAACTTCCGTGCCTCAATTGTATCGCTTGGCAACCAACCGGTCTGAATGTGAGCCTTGATGGGATCAATCCATGACGTCCCCAAGCCTACGGGAGCCACAAGCTTAACATCTATGCTTCGTGTCTTCAAAACACGGAAGTACACACTTCCTGAACTTTCTTCAATCTCAGATGAAGCAAACTTTGATAGCGCATCTGCTTTAGCATTTTCTTCCCTTGGAATGTATTCAACATGGCATTCATTAAATTGGGTCATCACAGCCCTTACTAGGCGAACATACTTTGCCATCGTATCATCCCTTGCTTCAAATTCTCCCTTTACCTGGGATATGATCAACTTCGAGTCTCCACGGACCTTTAAGTTTTTGACTCTAAGTGTCCCAGCTAGACCAAGGCCAGCAATCAGGGCTTCATACTCTGCCTCATTGTTTGTGGTTGGGAAGTCTAGCTTCATGGCATACTCAATTAAGAATCCATCAGGGCTTTGCAAAACTAACCCTGCTCCACTGGAATTTGTTTTTGATGCTCCATCAAAATAGAGAACCCAATATTCTTTCTCCTTGTCCCCATTGTCGACTCCCTTGTCTTGAGGTGTGGTATCTTCCTGCCCCCCGACTTCTTGGTTGGGTATGGTACATTCCACCACGAAGTCAGCTAGTGCCTGGGCTTTTATGGCCATACGTGGCTTATACTTGAGATCGAACTCTCCCAACTCTATTGCCCACTTAATTAGTCTCCCACTTGCCTTGGGACTGTGAATGATATTTCTCAGTGGCTGATTTGTTAGCACTTCAATTCGGTGAGCTTGAAAATAAGGACGCAGCTTTCTTGAAGCCATCACCAAGGCTAAAGCGAATTTCTCAATGGCTGAATAATTCAACTCAGCACCATGCAAAATTTTGCTGACATAGTATACGGGTTTCTGGACTTTCAGTTCCTCCTTAACCAACACCGCGCTCAAGGCGCTTTCTGAAACAGCCAAGTACAAGAATAAAACTTCACCCAGAACTGGCTTGGCCAACAACGGGGCCTGGCCCATATACTTCTTTAACTCTTCAAATGCCTTCTGATTTTCCTCACTCCATACAAAGTCTTTAATGTTCTTTAATGACTTGAAGAATGACAAGCACTTGTCTCCTGACTTGGAGATGAATCGTCCTAGCGCAGCAACCCTTCCTGTGAGTTTCTGAACATCCTTGACAGTTTTTGGGGGTTCCATGTCCAGGATCGCCTTTATTTTATCGGGGTTAGCCTCAATTCCCCTCTTTGAGACCATCAATCCCAAGAATTTTCCAGATCCTACTCCGAAAGCACACTTCATGGGATTCAACATCATCTTGTGGTACCTCAGGACCTCAAAAGCTTCCCTCAAATGGGTTATATGATCAGTCTTTACTAGACTCTTGACTAGCATGTCATCAACATAGACTTCCATAGTCTTCCCAATAAGATCCTTAAAAATTTTATTCACCAACCTTTGATAGGTGGCTCCTGCATTCTTGAGACCAAACGCCATAACAAGATAACAATAAACACCAAAGTCAGTGATAAATGATACCTTTGGAATGTCATCCTTATGCATTTTGATCTGGTTGTATCCGCTAAACCCATCCATGAAACTCAGCATCTCATGTCCAGCGGTGGCATCAATCAAAGTATCAATTCTAGGCAGCGGAAAACAGTCTTTGGGGCATGCATCATTCAGATCGGTGAAGTCTATACACATCCTCCACTTTCCATTAGCCTTCTTCACCATTACAGGGTTTGCTAACCACTCCGGAAATTGAATCTCCTCAATGAAACCAGCCTCTAAGAGCTTTTCCACTTCCTGCTTTATAGCCTCTTGTCTTTCCGGGGCAAAATTTCTTTTCTTTTGTTTCACTGTCTTCCGACTTGGATCCACGTTTAGCTTGTGAGTAATTAACTCCGGGTCTATGCCTGGCATATCAGCTGCTGACCATGCAAACACATCACTATTTTCTTGCAAAAATTTCACTAACTTCCCTTTAAGGGGCTCCTCTAATGTGGCTCCAATGAAAGTCATCTTCTCAGGATTCTTGGGATCTAAAGGAAACGAAACCAATTCTTCTGCTGGCCTTCTTCTATTCTCATCATTTTCTCGAACATCCATATCTTCAATAGGGAGAACCTGCCCCCCGACTCCATCTGCCCTCAAAGAGGCCACATAACAGCTTCTAGCCATTTTTTGATCTCCTCTCTCTTCTCCAATCCCGTTTCGGGTGGGAAACTTCATGACTGAATGGTAGGAAGAGGGGACTGCCTTGAAGGCATGTATCCCTGTTCTCCCCATGATAGCATTATAAGTTGAACTAGCCTTTACCACTACGAAATCCAGCATCTGCGTTGCTTGCCTTGGCTCCGTACCTATGGTGGTTGGCAACTTGATTATCCCTTCCACAGGACATTCTACTCCAGCAAATCCATATATCGGCATGTCGGTTGGTGTTAACTGGGAGTCGTTATACCCCATCCTTAGAAAGGTGTCGTGGAGCAAGATATCCACAGAAGCACCATTATCCACAAGGACCCTCTTAACCGGGCTATTTCCCATTATTGGTGTTATGACCAGCGGGTCGTCATGGGGAAACTTCACACCCTCTAGGTCAGAATCATCAAAAGCCAATGTTACTTCTGTCCTGGCCCTCTTCGGGGCTTCTCCAACAATATGCATAACCTCTCTAGTATATGCCTTTCTGGAATTTTTGGACAATCCAGCAGCAGTTGGACCTCCAAAGATCGTGTTTATCACAGGCCCTCGAGGTCTCGGCCCTCCATAAATGGTGTTTATAACTGGTCCTCTAGGTTGGGGATTCCGCCCCTGATCATCTTGGTCCCTCCTACGATCTTCAAAGTTCTTCCTTCCATTATTATATCTGTCTCCTCCATCTCCAGTATACTTGTTCAATCTTCCTTTTCGAATCAAAAACTCAATTTCATCTTTCAACTGCCTACACTCATCGGTGTCATGGCCAACATCTTTGTGAAACCTGCAATACTTGCCCTTATCTAGCTTGGCGGGATCAGCCTTCAAGGGCTTAGGCCAGCGAATATCTCTGTCTTTCTCAATCTCCATCAAAATCTGACTTCTGGGAGCATTCAGCTTAGCGTATTCAGTGAACTTTTGCCCAGGTCCTCCCTTCTTGGGGGTTGAATCAGGGTTTTGTTCAGTTCTAGGATATTTATCCTTAGCGATATACTCCAAATCAGTTTTTCGTTTCTTGCCTCCAGTGGGCTCATTACTTACTACAGTCTTCCTCATACTTTCTTCAACCTTGATATACTTCCCTGCCCTCTCTTGGAGCTGCAACATGCTCTCAGGGGGTCGTTTGGCCAAAGACATCTTGAAAAACTCATCCCTAGTTCCTTGTTGCAGTGCTATCATGGCTACCTTATCATCAAGGTCTGGGACTTTTAAAGCCTCCTTTGTAAAACGATTCAGGTAATCTCTTAAGGATTCCTTAGCTCCCTGCACAAGACTCATAAGAGATGCTGAACTTTTCTCATGGACTCTTCCACTGATGAATTGCTTAATAAAAGCCTGACTTAATTCTCTGAATGATCCAATAGAATTTGGGGGTAGGCGACTGTACCATCTTTGAGCCATACCCGACAGGGTTTGAGGAAAGGCCCGACATTTTATAGCATCGTTCACGGGTTGCAGCAGCAGTGCATTAGAGAATGTCCTAACATGATTAGCGGGGTCTCCCGTGCCATCATAGGCTTTGATAGTGGGCATCTTGAATTTCCTTGAGATATGGGCATTCATTATCTCTTCTGTGAAGGGTGGAGTTGGATCATTAGGATCTCCAAGGGGAAGGAGATTGCTTGGATCAGTTCTTGGGACAGCAGCCCTTCTTCTTACCGGACCATCCAGGTCTATGATAGGAGGAGGATTTCTCCCCCTAGGAGGTATGTGGGATCTGGTGGCTTGGTGAGCCTCCAAATCACGTCTCAGCCTTTGGATTTCAGCCTCATGAGCCTTGATCTTTTCCTGCACTTCTTGGGGATTCACCCCTGGGGTGCTTTGGGGGCGTTGCCTTCCATCGGCCATTGGCTCTTTTCCAGGACGCCTCCTTCTCGGGGCCACTTCATCATCCGAAGATTCGGAGTCTCTCTCAGTGTATGGACCAGAAAATTCCCGATCCTCAGGGATAGGATCCAAACCTCGTATATAGGGGGGCGACCGCCCTCGTGCTTCGCTTCGCCCCGCATATCCACTTCCTCCAACCTCAGGGTGAAGGGGCATCCCATAAGGGGGGTTAGTAGTAACAATAGTTGAATATTCATACCCGACGGGTCGAGAATTCACAGGTATATGTATTTGTTGAACTTGAGGATTCGTACCTTGAATAATCGGGGGAGTTGTCCCTTGTGGCTGAGGATGAGTTGCCCCTGTCTGGGCTTCCCCCTGAGTAGATGCATAAGTTGAATGGGGAGGAACCTCCACGGTTGATGAAATCACCTGGGTTGTCCCTGATGGTGTTCCCTCCTCCAGAGTGCTGGTTGTTCTCCGTGTTCTCGCCATGGTTGTTGTTGCGTTATTCCCACAGACGGCGCCAAATGTTATGGATTAAAACTACTATATATAATTGCTGTATTTAATACTAAGGAACGTGAGCTTCGAGGCTCGATTTGACTGCTCTTGTGTTTCGTGACTCAATCTGCCTTAACAAGATGCCTACGTACCTTGCTGATTGCCAAGGATCAAGTCAAAAAACGTAGTTCTGATTGGTGGGGGTGAGACCCCTTATATAGATGTGGGAGTCCTTGATTTGGACTTGGTATAGGAGACTTGGTGGACAAGCCTCTGAATTAGGATAGACTTAGGAGTCCTAGGAAGTAGGAAGCTGATCCCTTATCCTTTTAGGTCCCCTTGAGGCTAATCTATAAGGATTTATATCCTTATCGGGACTCTTCTCAATAGCTGATTTTTCCCTTATTAATTAATTACGAAATTAATTAATAATCAGGGCTTTTGGGCCTTTTTTATTCCACCAGGCCTGATCTGGTCCATCAGGCTTAACCTTTCTGGTCTGAGTTTCATATATCTTTTTATTGGGCCTAGCAGCCCACAACTTGTACAATTAATGCAGTATTTAATTATACAATCATAATTTATTTATCCCTATCACTACTAATAAGGATAGTGCAGAAAAATCTACAACCAATGAAGTTAATAACTCACCATCCATCAAGTTACAAAATGCCTCATCCATCGGTAGACAATCTTTATCATCCATCGAGAGACAATCAGCTTCATCCTTCGAAACTCAAAATTCACTATCCGCCGGGTCATCAAAAGAAGCTGAAAGTCAAAATAGATCACTTGCAGAAAATTCCCCTCTCTCAAATCATAGATTCACAAACTCAGGGGGAGTTTCCAATAATCAAAACTCAATCACACATCAAGGCAACAATGAGGCCTCTTCATCTAGAGTTAATCTACCTCAACAAAGGAAATTGACAAAGGATCACCCCTTTGAGCTCATCATTGGTGATGTATCTTCTAGAGTTCAAACAAGGAGAGCAACCCAAGAAGAATGTCTATATAGCAGCTTCCTCTCTAAGGAAGAACCAAAAAAGGTAGAAGAAGTTTTGTTGGATCCTGATTGGATTTTAGCGATGCAGGAGGAGTTAAACCAATTTGAAAGGAACAATGTATGGAATCTGGTACCCAAGCCTAAAGGGATGAATCCTTTATACACCAAATGGATATTCATAAACAAGATGGATGAAAATGGCATAGTAGTTAGGAACAAAGCTAGATTGGTTGCTAAGGGCTATTGTCAATAAGAAGGAATAGATTTTGATGAAACCTTTGCTCCTGTTGCAAGACTTGAAGCCATCAGAATCTTCTTAGCCTATGCAGCCCATGCCAATTTCAAGGTCTATCAAATGGATGTCAAGAGTGTCTTTCTAAATGGAGATTTGGAGGAGGAAGTCTATGTTAGTCAGCCTCCTGGTTTTGAAGATCCAAATCTACCTGATCATGTATACTATCTTTTGAAAGCACTCTATGGATTGAAGCAAGCACCTAGAGCCTGGTATGACACTTTGTCAAAGTTTCTTTTAGAGAATCACTTCACTAGAGGTATTGTAGACAAAACTTTATTCTTTAGAAATGCTAATGGCTCTAGCATACTTGTTCAAATTTATGTAGATGACATTATTTTTGGCTCTACAGATGAAAAACTTTGCAAAAAGTTTGCCAAATTGATGAAAAGTAAGTATGAAATGAGAAAGATGGGAGAATTGACTTACTTTCTCGGTTTATAAGTTAAGCAAGTTAGTGATGGAATATTCATTAGTCAAACTAAATACATTCATGATCTTTTAAAGAAGTTTGATCTAATGGATTGCACATCTGCAAAAACACCCATGGCCACTGCAACTAAGCTTGAATTAAACACTACTGAAAAGTCTGTGGATATTTCAAGTTATAGGGGCACGGTTGGCTCACTTCTGTACTTAACAGCTAGTAGGCCAGATATAATGTTTGCTATTTGTCTTTGTGCTAGATTTCAGGCTGATCCTAGAGAATCTCACTTAGTAGCTATTAAGAGAATTTTCAGATATCATGAGGGAATACCAAAACTTGGCATTTGGTGCCCTAGAGATTCTGGTTTTGATCTAACTGGTTATTCAGATGCAGATTATGCAGGTTGTAGAATTGATAAAAAAAGTACAACAGGAACTTGTCAATTTCTAGGAAATAAGCTTGTGTCCGGGTTCAATAAAAAGCAAAATTCAGTTTCTACTTCTATAGCTGAAGCTGAATATATTGCTGTTGGCAGTTACTCTGCACATATTTTATGGATGAAAAACCAATTGCTAGACTATGGTCCGCAAGTGGAAAGAATTCCTATTTTCTATGATAACATAAGTGCAATTGCCATCACTGAAAATCCAGTACAACATTCAAGAACAAAGCACATAGATATCAAGTATCACTTCATTAGGGAACATGTGATGAATGGTACTGTGGAACTACATTTTGTTCCAAGTGAAAAATAGCTTGTAGATATATTTACCAAGCCACTAGATGATTTCACCTTTTCAAGGTTGGTAAGTGAGTTAGGTATGCTTAATTACTCTTAAATCTTTTCAGATATTTTGTAAGTTGTAATGCAGCCAGAAATTTAATTAATTTTTTAGTCTTGGATGAAATTTTGGCTAAGTCAAAATTTACATCCCGACGGATGATCATTATCCATCGAGTTCGATCATCTGTCGATATACAATTTGTCAATAAAATCAATTATTTTTCTGGAATATTTTATATCTCGATGGATAACTGATTTATCCTCATCCGTCAAATTGTCTCATTCTTAGCCGTTGATTTTCTGAACATTATCCACCGAGTATACTTACAGTTTGTAAGCATAACACGACGGATAAGTGATGGAATTTTTACAGTTAATTTTTAAACGGCTATTTTGGGTAACTTTTATTGGTCACTTTATTTTACTTTATTATTTTTTGACAGTTATTTTTGAGAGAGTATAAAAGCAAAATTCATTTTTATTTCTTTTCTTTTATCACTCTCAATTCATCTACTCAAACTTCTCTCTTTCTCAAAAGTAATTACTCTCTCTCTGCAAGTTCTTACTCTCTAACAATGGCACCAGTCGTCAAAATCATGTCTCAAACTGGTTTTATCTATGAGAAGAACAATTTCACGGCTCTAGTGAACAAGGGGATTCAACAATCTGACGACTACCACAAAATGATGGATTTTGTGAAGAACTGCAAACTCAACTATGCCATGTTGGAATCACCCACTATTACTGTGAGGTTGTCGAAGAAATATGGACAACTGCAGTATACAACTCAACCGACAAGACCATCACTTTCACGATTAAAGGTAAGGAATTCTGTGTTAATAATGATATTGTTAAAGCATGCTTCAAGTTTCCTGATAATACTGTAACTTCTTCACACACAGACACTGACATTGTTAATATGCTTAATTCCATGGGCTATGCACTTTCTACTTCTAAATTAAGTGAAATTAGGAGGTTGGGTCTTAGGAAGGAATGGAGTTATCTGTGTAATGTAGTTACTAAAGTATTTTCTGGTAAATTAGCAATTTTGATTCAGTTAATATCTGCATGCTCAACATGCTTTACATGCTATTAACTTAAAAATTCTTCAACTTTAGTGATCTAGTCTTATTTGAGTTGGGGTTTAAGTCAGGGGAGTTTAAAAAGAGGAGTAAGAATGTTTATTATGCTATATTTTTCATGATGCTTGCTAACCACCTCTCTGAGGACATTGTGCTTGAGAACCCAACCAACAAGTTAGATTGTTGGGTTCAATAAAGAAGAACTATTGCAGATTTAAACAGAGCACCACCACAAAGAGGTGCCACTCTTCTACTTTCCAATAATTGAGGCACCTCAGGTAAGTGAGGTAATCTCAACTGTCTCTACTCTTTCAACCTCAACTATTTCTTTGCCTTCTAGTGTAGCAGTGGCATATGTGTCAATGACCAGACAGATGCCTACCCAGGCTACCAAATCCAAAGTTTCAAAACCAAAGACAAAGAAAGCCCCCTCTGGTGTCTCTCAAAAGATGCCAGTTGTAAAATCCTCTAAACACAAAGAGGGGAGTGTGAAGGTGGGAAAGACTGGTGAGGGACAGGGTGAAAATCAAAGAAGCCCTAAGGATAAGGTTGGAGAGGTGAGTGTTTCCCAGCCTATCCACACTGGAGTTTCTCAACAAACTGCAGTGCTTAATAAGGACATTAGCTTATTACTAGTTTCATCCTCCCAAAAGGATGTTACCATTAAAACAAGCTCTCAGCCAAGAGCACAGGACAAGAGGAGTAGGGACACAAGTTCACCACAAACCTACATAAGAAAGAAGAAATTCAAAACCCTTGGGGATGCACAGGGTACACTGTGGCGCCCTCCAAACCCGGGTCAGAAGTTTGGGGTCCACAACATAAACACAATATCTCAACCTATATATGACATATTAATTGAAATGACCCTACTCTATATAACCATAGATCGCAACAAGTTTAAGTATGAAAACAAGCCACAACCTTAATTTTTATAACAACATACCAAATCCCAACTAATTTAACTTACAACTGATAATAAATTTTTTCTTACAATCTTACTATCTCACTACCTCCATAAGCTTCTGCTAGCTCGATCCAACTCAATCTGGAATCCTAGCTCGCACATTGAACTGGGAAACATCGCTATCAACCGTATCCCTTTTTAACTGTAGAATACATAAAAAGATTCGCAAGAGTGAGCTAACTAGCTCAGCAAGTCATAATAACGATAACTGAGGTTAAACAATGATCAAGTGAGATGATTCAGGTGAATCAAGTTTCTTTTTAACTAATCATTAGAATAGGATATTCATTTTAAGCTTTAAAAACCAAGGTTAGGCTGCTGAGCAGTCACGCACTAACCCCGAGCAAGCACACAGCACTGCTCTAATTACTGGATCCAAGGCACTCATTGGCCTGACTTGACCATTGGTATGGTCTGACCACGAATCTGGTCCACATATATAAAAACTATCCAATCCTAAAGCAGTTGAATATGATAAACAATATAATTCGATAAAACAGGATCATAATCAATGATAGTTAAACACTTGAATATAAACATAAGGAAACTCATGGATATCTCAAGGGTATATCAGGGTATGTGTAGGAAACGATTTTCAGTTTGTAAATTGATCAGGTGCTAGACGAATGCTGAATTTTCAAGGTATAATTCTTTGATGTTATAAAGAATGGTTGGAGTATAAAAGTTTCTGTGTTTTCAAACAATTTTCTTCCAGTGTCTGGTGTTTGATAGTTATACATTTGGGGAGTAGTGCCATACTTGTGTAATTTGGTATCTGAAAATCAACAAAGGATGGTTTACGAAAAATTTAAAGCTTATGGCTCAAGAATCAAATGAGGTGATTCGGGTTCAAGGTTGTATGATTCAAAGTACTCACAGTATAAAACAGAGCTATTTTGAATACTTAACAATATTTCACGAGAGAATTTAGAAACATTTGCATTATATCTTGAAAAAGGTTTAGAAGTACTTGCCTCACAGGGCTTTACAACTGTTACTGATCAACTCTAAGCCGACTCTGCCGCTCAGGCTTTAACGTCCAACCACTAGACCACATTAGATTCGACTCTGACACTCAGGTTTTCTGTTGAAACTCTATTGAGCTCGTCAACTAACTACTAAGTCATCTCTAGTCCATCGTCCACTTTCAGGTTCCCGACTATAACCTACAGGGTCGAAATACCCTATGTTAGACATCTAGGTATGCTTGACATATTCTCGATATTAATTTTTACCCAACAATATTCAAACCCGACTCGTAATTATATGGATTATTATAATATAACCACACCCCACAGTCAGGGTTCACATTCTCGAGAAATCGGTTTGGTGTTCGTTTTCCGAAAATACGTATACTTGTAATTTCACAAAATCAGGGTTATGGATTTTAGCAAATTATTTCATCACATCGTGCAATCAAGTTTCATATAGAACATATATATATATATATATCTATATAACCATTCGACATCCCGATAATCGTTGGATACGCTCCCGTATTTTTTTGTAGGTAAATTTCCCAGAAATCGGGTAGCGTCTCCTCTGTTTATCGGACTACCCGTCGATACACCAATCGACGTCAAATTTCAAACACAACAACTTCAATGACAACCCAATCACAATCCCAATCACCGATATTATTCAATTATTACTAATATTCGCATTTTATATTTTTTTATTGATATTAGGACTCAGAATTGGATCATCACTATCCACCGTCCGCTCGTCGAAATTCATCGCGGACGGCGGTAAAATTCGTCGGTGCCCGAATAATTCCGGGTTTCCACACGAAATTTCACCGATTTTTAAGATCATTTTCCACACAAATTGAATTTAACATCACGAATTATTATTCAACAGATTTCCTGCAATAAATAAATATATCAATGATTAAAATCATAACCCAAATCAATCTTCACCAATTCAGCCCAACAGAAGCCCCAACGAGGCCCAACAAAACAAGCCCAAATCAGAGCCCAACTGATAAAGTCCAAACAAAGAAATGTAATACAGCCGCACAACCATACCACACTGTCACCATAATACTCACGCGCCACCGCGCCCCAAATTACGCACACACACACACTTTTATACACACACAAAATTATATATTCGCACACACAATCATACACACACACATGTCCACTTATAAGCATATGATAGGGGGAACAATCAGAAACACAGAAAAACAACAGGAACGGCGGAGGGGTTCACCGGGAAGACAAATCCGACGACTTACCGAAATAAAAAGAGCGACATCCGGCATAAGAAAGGGAAGAAGAAGAAACGGGGGAACAGAAAAGAGAAGGGGGCAGAACCAACCAAAAGAAAGAGGGAAGAAATAGGGAGATTTTTCTTGAAGGAGAGAGAGCAGTGAGCGAGAGATTGAGAGACAAGAGGATTGGGGAAAGATGGGAGTAAAATGAACTGATTTTTTTTTGTTTGTATATATTTGTGTCCTGGTAATTATCTTTTGATACCAATTCTGAGTTCGCCACGTAGCTGACAAATTGTGGGAATAAGACACGTGTCTGGTTTTCTACTGGCAAGCCCGGTTTTGTCCCGCAATTCACAAATAACGAAACGAGTTGCACTTAAAACGAATTCAGAAAATCACAAAAATAGTCTGAAAATGTTATGAATATTCCGAAGTTAATAAAAACATAAATTTTGAAATTTTAAAACAATATCTAAAATGCACTTTATACCCACTTTTTAACAATTAAACGAAATAACGTGCGGGTGAATTTAATCCCGAAAATTTTCAAAATAATTTTAAAATTCTCGGAATATTCCAAACTTAAATAAATATGAGTTTCATAATTTTTGATGAATTCTGGAATTAAATAAAGATTTTACAATGAAATGTAATCAAAAAATCATACAGGGTTAAATAATTAATAAAATATTGATTTCTAAATTTTGTACAATCCCAAAATAATTATTGAAATTATAAAATCATAGAACTAATTTTAGAGACAATCCAAATATTTATGAATTTAAAACTGTCATAAAATTACCTTTAAAAATAAAATAGAACAATATAACTCAATCTTTAACTACACATTCCAATCCTTTACACCAATAAACCACAGACAAATAGTATATATCAACATACTGCTGCCAAAACCAGGACATATATTTTATTTAATTAATATTTCACAATTACATATTTAAATAATTCAAAAATACACGAGTCGTTATATCCTTCCCCCCTTAAAATGATTTTGTCCTCAGAATCTGGTTTAACTAAATAAGTGAGGATATTTGTCAAGCATATCTGACTCTAGTTTCCAAGTAGACTCTTCTACTCGAGGATTTCAAACGTACTTACTATAGATATACACTCATTTTTTAATGACTTGCCTTTAATGATCAAAAATTTAGATCGATCACTTTAGGCAAAACAAACTTGGACCAGAGCCCATTGGCTCCTGACCAATCACTTGATTCGAATCAGATACTTATCGCCAACCTTGAAAGGCAAAACACATTATATGTACTTACTGTCGTGACAGTAATATCAACTCATGAACAACTTTATCTATATTTATCGATACCTCAAATGGTTTACTAAATTTAGGACTCAATTTATCCTCTCTATTCAGATCTATCTAACCTTTTTCAAGGTAAAACTTTTACTAACACTACTAGTGCTATTTCTATACTCAAACACTCTCTTGATACAAATCCGCCCTTGTGTTTTGTCTATCCCAAACTGTTTCAATCAATATCACTACGCCCTTGGTGTGCTGAGTTAACGTAGAATTTGACAATTTCCTTTCTCCCATTTTATTTCAATAAAGTGAGGACCTACGCCTGCGTCCACATAAGGCTTGGTAAAGTAGCATTCTAAAGCTGAAATTGATGATAAATGATCATCCCAGTTTTCCTTAAAACCCAAACTCTCCACATATCTTGTTTTTCCTGAATCGCTTCCTCACTTTGACTCTTCGCTTAAGGATGGTAAGCGGTGCGCATTTTCAGCTAGGTTTCCAAACATTTAAACATCTCCTATTCATTTCCATCAGTTAAGGCTGAAAGGTAATCTCATATATAAACTTCGGATTCCACTTTTTCCAATTCGTTTATTAACTCCTCGGTGATCTTAATTACATCTAATCCTTTCTTTCGGTATAAGGCACCTGTTATCATACGCCTTTGCTTAGGTAGTTGTTAATGGATTAATTCAGAATCTATTGTTAACCTTAGTCAAAATTTCATTCTTGAAGACTCAATGCATAATTGCTTTCCTTCTGATCTTTGGAGAAAAATCCTTGGGCATTCCATGCAGACTTTCTTATTTTTTGAGTGGCTGAGGATGTTATCAATAAATACAGTTTGCTTATCTAAGTACTCCTTATACACCATGATCCTTAATTGCTTATAGTCACCTGATACACTTGTTATTTCACATAATATCACCAGAGCTTGCAATGCTCTTAACTTACTTTAATCGTAATCTCTAATATGTTCTCAGGTCGGATCTTAAGTTACTCCCCGAGATATAACATACTTCTTGAATTAGGTCTCGTAAGTAATCAATTCTTTATAGGGTCTCACTTCTTCTTATTCGTTATTTTGTTAAACTCCCGGTAATCAGTACATACTCTTATACTTTCATTCCTTTTTCTCCCTTAATATCACTGGTACACTTCACGATTCGCTTCTTGTAAAACCACTTCTTGGGTTTGCCTTATGTACCAGGCCTCCAATATTTCGCCTTAATCCTTTGACATGTCCACACTTCCTAATCCATCTTGAAATTTCCTTCTTATACCTGGTTATTACTGTTTTTCTGTAAATTTCCATATATTTTGGCATCTCTTGAATAGACTAAATACTTTATACTATGAATTCTCTGTGGAGTCTCATTTCTTAATTTTTCTCCTTGTAGCTTCCAAGTGCTGAAAGAGAACCTGGGGATATCGTGATCGTTCTCCTGAGTGCATAAATTTCCTCTTACTAACTGCTAACATCGTGATCCATTATCTTCTCTTGACATCTCCTTATCTTTCCCTTAACAACTTCAACTGAAAGGTCATACTATCCATCATTGCTCCTTTTTGGATTATAAACTCTGACTCCCAATTCCAACTTCTAAAATTCAATAGAAAATTCTTCTGGTACATTTTCTATGTTCGTTTTCTCTTTTTTGCTTATCGCTTTCCTCTATCTTTGCTTTTCCTCGTCAATACATACTTCAACCTCTTATGGTCCGTATAGATCTTACACCTTTCTCCATACATATCATGTTTCCCAATCTTTCAAAATGAATATTATTACTTTTAATCCCAAATTATGAGTAGGATACTTCTGCTCATAAGGTTTCGGTTATCTGGATGCATATACAATAGCTTTATTGTGTTGCATCAGCACACATCCTATTTCCTAATAAGAAGCATTACTATAAACTACCAAACCTCCTTGATACTTTTAAATTGATAAAACAGGTATTGTAACCATTCTTCCATTTAACTCCGCAAAACTATCCTTCACCCTTCTACACTTCACAAAACTTCTTGTTTTTCTTGATTAGCATCGTCAAAGGTATTGCAACTTTCAAGAAATCTTGCACAAATTTTCAGTATAACCGGTCCATGGTAAAACTTCTTACTTTTGTTGGTGCTTTTGGCCTTTCTTTATTCATAGTAACTTTAATTTCTACTGGATCTCCTTTGGTCTCCTCCTCACTGATTACTTATGCTTTCTATCATCAAAACTTTCACCTTGCAAACTTTACATACAACTTTTTCTTCTCCGACTCCTCAATTGTCATTAAATACTTCGCATGGTCCTCTATTGACTTTAAGTAACACAAATACGACTCATCCAGATATTCCTTAAAGATTATGTCCATCGAGTTCAAATATTACTGGTATATTGGTTAATCTAAATGACAATACGAGAATAATATTCAGTTCTGAAAATTATCTTTGATATGTCCATAGGTTTAATCTTCCAATTGATAAAATCCAAAGCTTAAATTATTTTAGAAAATACTCTGCTTCTTTCAACTGATCAATAAATCATTAGTTCGAGGTAACGGATACTTACTCCGGATAATAAACTTGTTGAGCTTTCTCTAGTCGACGCATAATCTCACACTTCCATTTTTTTATTAACAGTTAGTACCGGTGCACCTTATAGGATATGCTGGGTCTCATCGCTTCTTTTTTGAACATTTCTTGCATCTACTCTGCTAACTTCCTCATTTTAACTGGTGCCATTTTAGGTAAGACCTTAGTCATTGGCTTCATCTCAGGCGCTAAGTCAATCGCAAGCTTCATTTCTCTATCTGGAGGAAATGTTAATAACTCATCTGGAAACATATCTTGAAACTCCTTAATTGCTATAAAATCTTCAAATTTTGTTTGCTTTTGACTTTTATTTATCTCATAATCACCTAATGCTCACATCTTGATCACTGTAATTATCGTTAACAAATTCTTTAACTTCTTTCTTCCTTTATACCTCATTATTTCTCATTCGACATCTTCAGGACTATCTCTTCTTCACGACGGTTCGTCTGGGCATTATCCTTAAATAGTTAATCCATTCCTAATAATAATGTCAAATTTTCTTATCTTCCATGATATCAATTCTTCAGAACTTATTGCCAGAAATTTCAATTCCACCATTGATACTTACTTATTCTACAATTTTATGTTCTTGACTTGTTAGTCCTTTGATTCTAATCTTATCAATTCAATAGGATAATTCATCTTATCAACAAAACCTTAGGAGTTAAACAATCAAGTTGCTCTCACATCTTTCAATACTTTAACGCATAAAGTATCCACGTATGCCCTTGTATGCTTCCCATGCGTGAAAGGTAGATGGAACTTTGCCCGCTTGGCCCATAATATGTTGATTCTTATTTGAGAAACTCTTGCAAAGAACGAGAGTACAACGAAACAACTAGAAGGATTCACAATTCAACAAAAATTTATAGTTGAAAAGAAAGAAGAAATAAGGATTTGAATATGAATGAGACAACCACATTGGTACTTAAGATGACCAGTCTTTTATATCATAATGCATACAACACATGATTTGGTGGCGTCCCACCCAACTCTTCGTCATTCTGACAAAGTGTCTCACCATAACACTGTTTGTCCCAATCAGAAAGCAAAACTTGAGGGAAGCAAATAAATTTGAAAGGAATGGAATATCTTCATTTTTTGATATCATCATAAAGAATTAAGAAAAGAAGTTCATACAATTTTTTAGGAATTAAAAAGGAATATACGCGGTGATATTGAAGACAAGAACGATACCACTGGTTACCATCCATATTTTATTTGTATTCATCTTTCGAGCTCGTTCGATCATATCCCAATTGCGTCATATAACAATTTTAGAAAGTCCGCTGAAATGACTTCGCAACCAAGCATTATAACGAATTCTTACTTGCTAAGTTTTGCGTCTTTAACCTCGCACTTAAACGTATAATACCCTAACAATTCGATTATAATGGCGTTCCTACCTGATAACTTTGAAATTCCTCTTTTAATTTAGAATAACCACGTACCATTCGACATAACGATCCTTTTGTTAGTAATATTCTGCTTTTAGAGAGGTCTGGAAATTTTTCCAATCTTCTTCGATCACACTCCAGCTTCTGTTGAATCAATGAATTCTTCGAACTCTGATAGTCCTAGTAATTGAATGTATAGTTACTTCGTACGCTAATTATGTTGTAAATTTTATCAAACAATACTTGCACTTTATTGTTAGGAATAATCATCTTCTTCTTAATCATAGGTTACTTCGTTCTTGAAATTAACAATACTAAGTTTGAAACGGCATCCTTCTAGGTAATCCAGGCTTTCCAACAAACAAGAAACTCAAGTAGTAACTTGACAACCAATGTTTAAAAATCATTTTATTCGGAAAGGCTTTTAGAAATTTGTAAAGGAAAATCTTTTTCAAAAACTTGTTTAAAAAGTTTGGAAAATCACAAATCTGGTTGTCCTTACTATATGAGTTGGTTGTTGTCCTTCCGACCTATAACAAGGTACCAAGTTAAAGAAACGATCACTTAAAGATCCATTTACTTCAATCTACCCTCTCTTCTTTATTGGGTCTATTTGCCTTTCTTAATCAACAAAAACTTCAGTTGTCATTGCATGTTATCACATTCATAGCTTCACATCAAGACTTTCATACTGGTAATACTCCCATTAACAACTTTGCAACCATTAAGTGGAACAGACTGTCCAATAGTCAACAAGTCGGCTAATGTCACATCATCTTGTTAAAATATATATCACATAAACTAAAGAGATACACTCACAGCCGAATGTCCAGTAAGGCAAGAATAAACAGATGGAAAGTCTTGAATAGGTAATCTCGCATCAATAGACGGAAAAATTAGCGTAGAATATCTTGAAGGAGTGCACCCGTTATAACAGAAGGTAGTACCATTAATGCTGGTGGAGGAACAAGGTGCAAATCCACTCTGAGAGAAGATGACGATCCTCGAACGGAAAGCTCCAAATGATCAAATGACACCGGGAAATCAAGATCTGCCATTGCCATTGTCTGGAAATCACATTGCAAGCTAAGAATCCCGAATTGCAACACGAACCGTGCCGGAGACCTACTATGTAGTCGCACTCATCCTTACAACTTCTTAGCTTTCTATTTCCTAATTCTAATCCTAACCCTCTACCCAATCCCGACAATCCAGGCTTGTTTCAGTGACTTATAACATGTAGCTCTGATACCAACCTGTGGCGCCTTCCAAACCCGGGTCAGAAGTTTGGGGTCCACAACACAAACACAATATCTCAACCTGTATATGAAATATTAATTGAAATGACCCTGCTCTATATAACCATGGATCGCAACAGGTTTAAGTATGAAAACAAGCGACAACCTTAATTTTTATTACAACGTACCGAATCCCAACTCATTTAGCTTACAACTGATAATAAATTTTTTCTTACAATCTTACTATCTCACTACCTCCATAAGCTTCTGCTAGCTCGATCCAACTGAATCTGGAATCCTAGCTCGCATATTGAACTGGGAAACATGGCTATCAACCGTATCCCTTTTTAACTATAGAATACATAAAAAGATTCGCAAGAGTGAGCTAACTAGCTCAGCAAGTCATAATAACGATAACTGAGGTTAAACAATGATCAAGTGAGATGATTCAGGTGAATCAAGTTTCTTTTTAACTAATCATTAGAATTGGATATTCATTTTAAGCTTTAAAAACCAAGGTTAGGCTGCTGATCAGTCACGCACTAACCCCGAGCAAGCACACAGCACTGCTCTAATTACTGGATCCAAGGCACTCATTGGCCTGACTTGACCATTGGTATGGTCTGACCACGAATCTGGTCCACATATATAAAAACTATCCAATCCTAAAGCAGTTCAATATGATAAACAGTATAATTCGATAAAACAGGATCATAATCAACGATAGTTAAACACTTGAATATAAACATAA
Source organism: Apium graveolens (assembly GCF_009905375.1). Classification (NCBI taxonomy): domain Eukaryota; kingdom Viridiplantae; phylum Streptophyta; class Magnoliopsida; order Apiales; family Apiaceae; genus Apium; species Apium graveolens. Next base: position 53,063 of record NW_027417124.1, read on the forward strand.
GGAAACTCATGGATATCTCAAGGGTATATCAGGGTATGTGTAGGAAATGATTTTCAGTTTGTAAATTGATCATGTGCTAGACGTATGCTGATTTTTCAAGGTATAATTCTTTGATGTTATAAAGAATGGTTGGAGTATAAAAGTTTCTGTGTTTTCAAACAATTTTCTTCCAGTGTCTGGTGTTTGATAGTTATACATTTGGGGAGTAGTGCCATACTTGTGTGATTTGGTATCTGAAAATCAACAAAGGATGGTTTACGAAAAATTTAAAGCTTATGGCTCAAGAATCAAATGAGGTGATTCGGGTTCAAGGTTGTATGATTCAAAGTACTCACAGTATAAAACAGAGCTATTTTGAATACTTAACAATATTTCACGAGAGAATTTAGAAACATTTGCATTATATCTTGAAAAAGGTTTAGAAGTACTTGCCTCACAGGGCTTTACAACTGTTACTGATCAACTCCGAGCCGACTCTGCCGCTCAGGCTTTAACGTCCAACCACTATACCACATTAGATTCGACTCCGACGCTCAGGTTTTCTGTTGAAACTCTATTGAGCTCGTCGACTGACTACTAAGTCATCTCTAGTCCATCGTCCACTTTCAGGTTCCCGATTATAACCTAGAGGGTCGAAATACCCTATGTTAGACGTCTAGGTATGCTTGACATATTCTCGATACTAATTTTTACCCAACGATATTCAAACCCGACTCGTAATTATATGGATTATTATAATATAACCACACCCCACAGTCAGGGTTCACATTCTCGAGAAATCAGTTTGGTGTTCATTTTCCCAAAATACGTATACTTGTAATTTCACAAAATCAGGGTTATGGATTTTAGCAAATTATTTCATCACATCGTGCAATCAAGTTTCATATAGAGCACATATATATCTATATAACCATTCGACGTCCCGATAATCATTGGATACGCTCCCGTATTTTTTTGTAGGTAAATTTCCCAGAAATCGGGCAGCCTCTCCTCTGTTTATCGGACTACCCGTCGATACACCAATCGACGTCAAATTTCAAACACAACAACTTCAACGACAACCCAATCACAAACCCAATCACCGATATTATTCAATTATTACTAATATTCGCATTTTATATTTTTTTTATTGATATTAGGACTCAGAATTGGATCATCACTGTCCACCGTCCGCTCGTCCAAATTCATCACGGACGGCGGTAAAATTCGTCGGTGCTCGAATAATTCCGGGTTTCCACACGAAATTTCACCAATTTTTAAGATCATTTTCCGCACAAATTGAATTTAACATCACGAATTATTATTCAACAGATTTTCTGTAGTAAATAAATATATCAATGATTAAAATCATAACCCAAATCAATCTGCACCAATTCAGCCCAATAGAAGCCCAAGCGAGGCCAACAAAACAGGCCCAAATCAGAGCCCAACTGTTAAAGTCCAAACAAAGAAATGTAATACAGCCGCACAACCATACCACACTGTTACCATAATACTCAAGTACCACCGCGCCCCAAATCACACACACACACACAGTTGTATACACACACAAAATTATATATTCACACACACAATCATACATATACACACATGTCCACTTATAAGCATATGATAGGGGGAACAATCAGAAATACAGGAAAACAACAGGAACGGCGGAGGGGTTCACCGGGAAGACAAATCTAGCGATTTACCGAAATAAAAAGGGCGACATCCGGCATAAGAAAGGGAAGAAGAAGAAGCGGGGGAACAGAAAAGAGAAGGGGACAGAACCAACCAAAAGAAAGAGGGAAGAAATAGGGAGATTTGTCGCGAAGGAGAGAGAGCAGTGAGAGAGAGATTGAGAGACAAGAGGATTGGGGAAAGATTGGAGTAAAATGAACTGATTTTTTTTTGTTTGTATATATTTGTGTCCTGGTAATTATCTTTTGATACCAATTCTGAGTTCGCCACGTAGCTGACAAATTGTGGGAATAAGACACGTGTCCGGTTTTCTACTGGCAAGCCCGGTTTTGTCCCGCAATTCACAAATAACGAAACGAGTTGCACATAAAACGAATTCAGAAAATCACAAAAATAGTCTTAAAATGTTATGAATATTCCAAAGTTAATAAAAACATAAATTTTGAAATTTTAAAAAAATTTCTAAAATGCACTTTATACACACTTTTTAACAATTAAATGAAATAACGTGCGGGTGAATTTAATCCCAAAAATTTTCAAAATAATTTTAAAATTCTCGGAATATTCCAAACTTAAATAAATATGAGTTTCATAATTTTTGAAGAATTTTGGAATTAAATACAGATTTTACAATAAAATGTAATCAGAAAATCATACAGGGTTAAATAATTAATAAAATATTGATTTCTAAATTTTGTACAATCCCAAAAATAATTATTGAAATTATAAAATCATAAAACTAATTTTAGAGACAATCCAAATATTTATGGATTTAAAACTATCATAAAATTACCTTTATAAATAAAATAGAACAATATAACTCAATCTTTAACTACACATTCCAATCCTTTACACCAATAAACCATAGACAAATAGTATATATCAACATACTGCTGCCAAAACCAGGACATATATTTTATTTAATTAATATTTCACAATTACATATTTAAATAATTCAAAAATATGCGAGTCGTTATATACACACAGTGCAAACTGGAGCTAAAGACCCGGTCACTGCACCATCTCAAAGTCAAATTGATGTGGCTCCAAAAAATATGGAGTTACAGCCAAAATCTGTACAAATTGAAACACCTCAAACACCAAATTCTCCCACATAATCTTTGGATGTTGACAAGATTCAAACATCACAACCATATTCTCTATCTTTAACTCTGTTGAAGAAGCCAAAAATCCATGCAAGTGAGCATCATCTTCTAGATGATTTGTTGGCTCACTTGCCATTTCTTTCTGAAACTATTGAGACATCTATGCTAAAATTTTCATCAATCTGCACAGAGTCCACAATAGTTTCCACTCCAAACTCATTCATTTCTACTCACTCGATGGATATTGTTCATCCGACGAGTAGTGATTGTATCCCGACGGATGTGCCTAATAGCAGTCATCCGTCGGATAGTCAAATTACTTCCCCGATGGATATTTATCATCTGACGGGTATCTCTGCACAACTCCAAAGTTCAACTATAGTCACAAGTACAAATGACTTAGTAATTGTGCAATCATTATTAGGATTGAGGGAAGGTAGTAACATGAGTGAGAGTCTGGCAATGCATTCCATTTCTTTAGGACTGGCAATAGTGAGTGTGATGAGTCCCACCTTAGATAGTGAAGGTGAGGGTGTGAGGGTGGGGAGCCAAGGTGAGACCTTGATGCAAGAAAAGAGAGATCATGAGAGAAATGCAGGTACATGAGTCAATGAATGTCAATGATGCAGAAAGATAAAGGCTATTTCAGCAAGGATATCAAGCTGTTATAGATTCTATTTCCCTAGATGCTGAGACATTTAATCACCCTGTTACTGAAAGAGATATGTCCTAAGTCCAATCACGTATGAGGATTTAGGAATAACTTTTATGTAATCTGTTTTGATTTCATTGATATTAATAAAAGACTTGTTTTATTTTTATTACGGGCTCTATCTATTTAAATGTTTAAATAAGATATACCATAGTTTAGAGTAAAGCTTTTTATGGATTATGATGAGATCATAATAGTGAGACCTAAAAGATGATAACTTTAAACTTAAATAGTTCCCGGTCATAGGATTACTAACTGGTAATTAATAATCCGCAAAGATTGGTACATACTATGCTTGCTCCCTTCAGGAGGATGTCTGTTCTCATAGGCATTTGTGTGGTGACACTATAGCTAGTATGTAGGTGCTTATTAGGGAATAAGTTCACTGAACATGACTCGATAAGTTGAACAACTAATGGAGATTACTCACGTGTCAATAGTTATTCACTAAGTGATAGTTGTACAAGTGTCCTTAGACTTGAGATCGTTAAAGGTATCTTATATATAATGAATTGTGCTTTGGTTTAGTCCTTAGTCTCAAGGACATCCATTAGGTCTATTCTGGGTATAGGGATTTATGTATAGAGATAGTTAACGTCAATAGAGGATCTACCCCTTCCAGTATAGGAAGAGAATATCCTATGTTATTCTTAGTATGCGAGTTCTGGAATCTCTGGCCAAAGTGTATGAAATTAGAAAGGAGTTTCTAATTTGCATTAATATGAACTTTACATTATGAATAAGAAATCATATGATTAAATTTGATAGGCTTGACACGAGATCCATGCCTTGTATTTAATCGGGATATTATAAGGGTAGAAGAAATTCATTGTACGGTAACTATTCACTGACAGGTTCTTGGTATTCTAAGCAGTGAATTCATATTATCCGGATAGTCGCGATATGTTGAGAAGCATCACTCACGATGTAGAATAAATATAATTAATCAGTTAATTATATTTAGTGAATTTTAATATTCATATAAATAATTAATAAAAGTTTATTATTATTTATTTCTACTACCGGCATAATATTGAACCTACAGGGTCACACCATAAAAGAATATTTTCTTTGATCAAATAATGAGAGAGAGAATTATTTTCTAAATAGTTAAGAAAAGAAATAATGATTAAAATAGTTTTAATTATTATTAAAGCATTTTATGAAGATAAAATGTGGGGGTTAATATATATAAAGATATATTATAAAACCCTAGGAGAGCCCTATAAATAGAATGAGATGGATGGCTCATTCATCTTAACACACATAATTTTGGTTTTGTGAAAACCCTAGCCTCCATCTTCTTCCTCTCTCTCTCTCTCTCTCTCAAAAACTTCATTTTTATAAAAGCTCAGTTTTATAAAAAGGTTCATCGAAGAGGATCGTTCTTGGTGGATACCGGTAGAGTGCTTCACACACTGAGGAGCAACTGCTAGCACTCCAATTTTATAAAGCTTCGATTCACGAGGTATGATTTCGATTCCTCAGTTTTTCCCTTTTATACGTTTTTCTATATGTGCGGTATATGGTTTTTACGGAATAAATGTTATTTCACACTTCCGCTCATCCGTGAATTCCTTCATTGGCATCAGAGCCAGGTTCTGCATATAGAGATTCATATAAAAAATTTCAGATTTTTTTATGCATGTATGGATTTATTATGATTTTTACAAGTTTATTTGGATTTGATTATGAATTAATTCGAAATAATTTTTGCATGAGATTTTGACTACTGATCTGGGTTCTACAAGTGTTGTAGATCATCTAGGTATTTTTTTCATAATTTTGTGATGTGTAGATTATTTGTTATGAATTTTTTAAAATTGTTTTAATTAAAATTCATGAAATAATTATGCATGTGAACAATTATGATTAAAATTTGCACAAGGACCCATGGCTGATTTGGTATTTTTTTTGCTACTCCCTGATTTAAGAAATCATATTATTTTGATTTTTATTAATTTATTAATTAAATGTTAATTAATTTATTAATAATAAAATTAAAATAATAAATTAATAAAGAGTTATTAATAAGGGAGTAAAGGGAAAGGGGGTTACATCTCCTAATTGTAACAGCGGCAAATAGTAACGGCTGGAAGCAGACAGGTCGCAGGAGAAGGAGGAAACAAAAAAAAAACCCTGCTATCGGCTGCTGCAGGCGCGTGCAGCGCACGCGGGGTGGGGGGGTGTGTTGCGCATTCCGTGAATGCGTTACACACTGTTGCGCATTTACGGAATGCGTTACACACGTAAATTGCTCAACAGTGTTGTAACGCATTACGTGAATGCGTTATAGACCTTGTAACGCATTACTGTAATGCGTTACAGCCCATCTATCTTTTAAAAATTTGATTTTTGGGAGTTTCGTAACTCCGTTTTGGGCGTGCAATATATCGTTGGATTCATTTTTCCGAGACAGATCTAATGGAGTGGTCAAATATTTTTTATATAAAAGTTTTGAACTTTTTATATTCCTGAAAGTGTTTTAAAGCATGTTTTAATTGTTTTAATTGCTTTTAAATGCTATAATAAATCCATACATCATTATATCAATGTGTGACATGATATTACTTGCATGCTTACTTGTTTATTTATTTTTATATATGAGATATATGCCTGTGTTTACCATGCGATGATAGATTTAGGTGAACTTAAATCAATATAAGGTGTGCTCTAGAAAATCTAGAATATGAATCGTTTCTTGCCTTGACAATAATATTATGAATACAATCATGAGATTCTTGTGTTTATGAAACACGTAATTAAATATGAATTTTCAATTTTGAGAGAAAGGATGATTCTGTTAACAACAGATTTCTATCTATAAGAAAGGGTTATTAAGTGACGCCTCTTGACAATGCTCCACCCGATCTGGGAATCATCTGATTATCGATTATTGATTTGAAATATTTAATTTAAAAGGAAGAATCTCTTTATAATATGATTATGATTGTAATGTAATATAATCCCTCTAAAATTAAATAATATCAAGATTTAATCGGGATATTATAAGGGTAGAAGAAATTCATTGTACGGTAACTATTCACTGACAGGTTCTTGGTATTCTAAGCAGTGAATTCATATTATCCGGATAGTCGCGATATGTTGAGAAGCATCACTCACGATGTAGAATAAATATAATTAATCAGTTAATTATATTTAGTAAATTTTAATATTCATATAAATAATTAATAAAAGTTTATTATTATTTATTTCTACTACCAGCATAATATTGAACCTACAGGGTCACACCATAAAAGAATATTTTCTTTGATGAAATAATGAGAGAGAGAATTATTTTCTAAATAGTTAAGAAAAGAAATAAGGATTAAAATAGTTTTAATTATTATTAAAGTATTTTATGAAGATAAAATGTGGGGGTTAATATATATAAAGATATATTATAAAACCCTAGGAGAGCCCTATAAATAGAATGAGATAGATGGCTCATTCATCTTAACACACATAATTTTGGTTTTGTGAAAACCCTAGCCTCCATCTTCTTCCTCTCTCTCTCTCTCTCTCAAAAACTCCATTTTTATAAAAGCTCAGTTTTATAAAAAGGTTCATCGAAGAGGATCGTTCTTGGTGGATACCGGTAGAGTGCTTCACATACTGAGGAGCAACTGCTAGCACTCCAATTTTATAAAGCTTCGATTCACAAGTTATGATTTCGATTCCTCAGTTTTTCCCTTTTATACATTTTTCTATATGTGCGGTATATGGTTTTTACGGAATTAATGTTATTTCAAGCTTCCGCTCATCCGTAAATTCCTTCAGTTACAGCTTACGAAACTCTAGCTGTACAGGGCAATGAGGAGGCTGAAAGAATACTAAAGTTGCTGCATACTACACAATCTTTACAGAGAGCAAAGGATGCAATCACTGCTATGCCTTCTACCATTGGCAGTGATTTTAAACTGGATGGAAATTCTTTTGATGATGTTGGTGGGGATGATGAGGAAGATAGCATAAGCATAGGGGGAGATGCAGATGTTCCTTCCTGGATGCTAACAAAAGAATGTTTCTACTCACATCTCCAATCAACACTATTCAAGCTAATTCATGACACCCAAACAGCCATTCAGGCATCTTCTAATACCAGCACAAAGAAGCTACTTACAGCACACCTTGAAGCACTCCAGCTGCATAAAATTCAATCTCTCCAACACAGTCAGAGTGTGGATGAAATCAAGCAAAAAATTTATGAAGTAAAATAAGATGTCAGCAAGGTTGGATGCTAGACTTCCTACAACCACCATGACTGAAATAGTTCAAAAGCTAAGGAAGGAGGCTGATCTCAATTGGAAAGTTGAGGCCATGGACTCAAGATTATCTGCTGTAGAGAAATCAATGGCCAAGATACTTACCAATCAAGAAACTCAGACTGTTCTACTCCAACAGTTGGTGGCTGCTCAACTCCCTCCCATACAACTTGATGATAACAAAAAGGGGGAGAAAGGCTCAAGTGAGGGGGAGAAACAGCTCAACATTCAAGTTAGAAAAGTAATTGTGCCTACAATTGCTTTCACAAAGCCGCCAGCTAAGAATAGCATTGATCTGATCAATGAAGCAGCAGCCACTTTGAGAGCAGCTGAGAAGAAGCAGTTTAGTCTAATAAACTGGGAGAAAATTGATCAGGTTTTCAAAAGAAGTTTGGTCTAGCAAAGGAGCTAGAAAAATCAGCCATTCATCATTCTCAAATCAGGCAAATTTCTGTGAATGATATGAGCACGAACAATCTGGAAAGAAGCCAGAAATCCAGCATCAAATCTCCAAAGGCAGAACTAATCATGAAGCCAAAAGTGAACTACCCAAAATCTTCACTAAAGAATCCTTTGGACACAGTGTATGAGACACCAAAGCCCGATGAGAAGAAGTTGTTGGTCAGGTCTATAGCATTCTCCAAGGATCCTACAGATTCAGTTCTAAAAAGAAGAATTGCCAAGATTTTCAGAAATGGTAAGGAAATTTGTGTGGTGGCAGGACACCCTCATTTTGTTGAAGCAAAAGGGGAAGAAAAGGCAAGATTGAAGCAAGAAAAGAAGCAAACTACTCTAGATGCTAAAAAGCTCAAACAAAAGAAGCAGCAAGCTGCTATCTTGGCCAAGTTACAAGCTGTTAAACCCACACAACAAATTTCTGCACAACCATCTGTAATTACTGAATTTCAAGATCAAGTAGTGCAAAATGAACCCCCACAGACAAAGAAGCCAAGGCACAAGCAAAGAATCAAGAGAAAATTGGATTTCAGTGATGAGGAGATGGAAGGATACTTTCCCAAAAAGTCTACTTCTACAACAACTCAAACATCCATGCACTCTGTGGCACATGGAGAATTCAAGATAGATCCATCCAAGAATTTCCATGGTGAACCTATCATTCCAAAGGATGAGCCAATAGACTGGGACAGTCTACCAATTCCTGAACTCAATCTAAAGCCAAAGAAGACAAAGACCAGAGCAGTCAAGAAAGTGAAGCCCTCAACTCTCAGATCCAAGTCCCTAACCAAAGCTCAAACTAAGGTCAACAAGGGAGATATAATGTATATCTGTGACATCAAGGAATTCTCTAAACTAAACCTTTATCTAGATGAACTGGAAGAAGTTAGAGGGATTGATGCTTATAGAAATCTACCTGAAATATTAGTATCCAAGTACAAGTGAGGAAAATAGATATCATGGCCACTTCACAAGATTCTTCAAGAAGGCCAATCTGTACTGATAAAAGTTTATTCATCCTTCAAGAAGAACTTTGGATTCAACGTGACAACTAGAAGACTAGTTCTAAAGAAGGTTGAAGAACTGGGGAGTATTAGAGCCAAAGATGCACTCCCAAAGACCTTAACTATTCCTTACATAGGGAGTAGAGTGCATCTAAGGCCCTACTGGCTGATGGAATTCATGGATGATAAGGGAGTTAGAAGATTCTTCATATTAGAGGACCAGTTGAGCATCTCTAGCAATGAGACTCTTCTGGAAAAGCAAGGAATGCTAGATCTTTCAGAATCTGATGAACTTGAATTCCACAGACAGCTCCAAAATCAGATTTAAGAAAACAACAGGAAGCTTGGGAAGAAATCCAGACAATCAAGAAAATAGATCAATCTACTCAGACTAGAGGAGCACTTGAAAATGATTGTGAGCAAATCTTTGTACACTTTGTCTTGTAAATTTTTCAGTAAATTATGCAGCACTTTTCAGTTTTATCTACTACTTTTTAAATCTGTATCTTTAGACTATTTTGTTATCATCAAGTTTCTCTTAACTTATGGCTACAATTCTAGTAGAAATAAATTGGGGGAGATTGTTGAGAATATGTTGTGAACTTGATGATTACATTAACAAAACACCTTAGTAGATTCAACTTAGTGAAAAATGTAGCACTCGACAGATGATCAGATATAGTCCCGACGGATGACTCAATATAGTCCCGACGGATGATGATTTGACATCCATCGAGTGAGTAACTAATGTAACAATAAGTCATGTAGCACAATTTTGTAAACACCTTTGTATAGATTATGTAGTAGCATATAAGTCATGTTGACTTCAATTAGATATGCAGAATAGGTTGATTAATTGTAAATATAAGATGTCTTGTAATTCTACATAAGTGAAATGAAGTCAAGTGTCAAATAGCTACCCGACGGATGATCAACAAAGCCACCGACGGATTATCAACTAAGCCTCCCGACGGATGATCAACAAGGAAACCCGACGGATGATTATCATGTACCCGATGGATGATCAATTCAAACATCTATTGATAGTGACAACACAGTCACATGCGTCGAGTATTTGCAAAAGGAATGTGGTAGCCTATTCAACTGGGTTTTTTGAGAACAAAGAAGCATTACCATATCCATGCTACTATGAAGATATTCAAAGATGCTGGAATAGAGTAGTGAAGCAGCATGGTATTAGACTTGATAGGTTTTGTTTTATTATCTTGTCTTATTACTATATAATCTTGGTGATATATAAACCAAGAGTAGAAGGTAAAACAACAAGAAGACTAAGCAAATACATTTTTAGAGAAACAATTGTAAGCTGTATCCTGTAGCATTTCTCTGTAACTTTAGTTGTTCATATTTGTAAGCAGTTGTGAGCTATTCAAGCTTCACAGGGTTCTCTTGATATATATATATATATATGGTGAATACATTCAAATCCACCAGAAAGTTTTTAAAGACTTGTGTTTTTAATTACTTGTGTTTTGATTTATCTAACTCTTCATTCCGCATTTTGTAAATCAAACACTTATATATTGTTAAGTCAGAATCACTTTTGATTAATCTCAAAAAGTAGCCAGAACTACATTCTTGTTGTATTGTTAGGGACTAATAGAGTTGAAGTAACTATCAAAGTTCCATTCTTATTAACTGAAAACCACTTGAGGAAGTTACACAGAAACACCTTCACAAGGTTATATATGTTCAAGTGGTACTGGATGATCGTGATAAGAGTAATGTCAATGAAAAGCTTATTATCTTTCTTGAAGGTGGAAGATGTGATGCCCTCCAAACCCGGGGTCTAGATTTGGGAGTCACTAGCCAATAAATCATAAAAAAATAATCACCGTGGAATAATATAATAAATATGACCCGTTGTATGCAACTGGATCGATCACAGATTATAGTATGAAACAGGCACTAATACAAACCAACTGTTATTACAAACCATAAGTCTAATTAGTTTTACAAATTATTCACATTTTATTACAAACCTCTAGACTTATTCAAGCGTCCCAAAATAGTCTACCTGGAGAAACTCCCAACTATCTACAAGCACTCAACTTCTGATCAAACCTGGAACTCAAGCCTGCTCTGGCTTAGCGGAAAGATTAGATTGATAAACAAGTATGAGCGAAAGAAATGTTCAGCAAGCAGTATAAAATGTGCTTGAAATGGTAAACCATATTTTGATAATAATTGAACAACAGGATGAAATTAGTGATATTTAATCAATAATAAAAGCTTCACAAGCTATCAGTAATAAATGATAATTTTTGGATTGGAATCTAACTCCGACGGACGTACTATCACATGCTGATCAGCCCGTGTGATAGCACAAGGTCATAATTCATAGAAACATGTCCCCCAAAACATGAGTACTCAAATAAAAAGGCGATATATCTTCCTGTGGCATAAATTGTGTCATAATATTTCATATAACACATGGAAATAGCCCTCCGCTGGACCGTCCGTCCCGGTCACTTACGCATTCATCCAATCCATAAAACATTTTTATCAAAGGAGCCGAATTAAACGACATCCTTAACAATATAACTCCCCGTTTCTCATGGTTTAGAGCTATTTCAACAAATGATGGCGAAATAACTAGAACAATTAGTTATTAGCTAATCTAAATTCAATGTTCCACTGTATAGAGTAATTTATAGAGAAATATAAAACGTTTAACTATTCTGAACGTAGAATAGTATGGAAATTGAAAGAATAAAGTTCAGAGTCAATATCATTTGAATGATAAGTGAAGATATAAATACTTGCATAATATGATTCGAAATAAACGTCACTTGAACGATAAGTCAAGTTAGGGGTACTTTCCTGGTATGCCTGATAACCTCTTACTATAACTTTGCTTATAGTTGTTGGCTACTATCTTCGTCTAACACTTGACCGCAATCCTTGCTACTCGATTCTATTAACAAAAGGATTATCTTAATTGACAGAACCCAACTCAATCGACGTAACTTTACGTCTTGACATCTACCCGATCGCTTGTAACTAAGCATGACATTTTAAAACTATAAACAGATAGTATGCATATCACATAGCACGTAATCATGGTATTCGTATAACACGTAATCACATATTTAATGTAACAAATAAGTCAGATCGTTAAAAGATATGTCTTAGTGCGTTCATAATTAAATCAAGTCAATAATATGGTTTACCAATCAAATACCGACTAAAAAGGGACTAACAAATCAAATGTCATTGCAATACAATTTTTCTGAGTTTATACGCGGTCGTTTCGTATTAAAATGACGAACGGTTTAATTATTATGAATAAAATAAGAAATAAATGGAAATAAATCAATTAATAATAATATTAATTGACTTTTAAATACCAAAATATAATTTTTAAAAGTTTAAAAATAATATTTAGGAATTATTTTGAATTAATTATAAATAATTTACATTTATTAAACTATTTATAAATAAAATTGATTGATTAAATGAATTAATCAATTAATTAAATTCATAAATAATTAACTAAACTGAATTATAAATAATTAAATCAAGTTTAATTTTTAAAGATAATAAAGAAAAATAAATTTTTAGAATTTAAAATAATTAAGTAAATAGTTTTCAAAATTTAAAATAATAAATAATTGATTTTTTAAAATTAATCTAAATGATTTTTAAAAATTAAAACTGAATTTAAAAAAAACAGAAAAAAATAAATTTTTTGCAGAAACATGTTTGTAAACAGGAAAAGGGTTGAGGAGGATTTGAGGGAAGCGGGGAAAGGCCGGTGGCCGGAGTTCGTGAAGCACTCGGCCGGAAGCTGGGAAATTACCCAGAAACCGCCGAGCTCCTCTCGGGTTCCGGAGACCTCGACCTGGGGCCAAACGAGTTCTTTTTAATCGATTTCAGCATCAAACTTATTCTAAATCGCGATACAAACGACTCTGTCAACCCAGACATCAGGATCATCACCTGATTCAAGCTTGACGGCCAAAAACTTCAATTTTCCGGTGATTATATCGAAAAATTCGAAGTTACTCTATACTTGACGAAAATCTACACTCTTGGTACCAAAACGAGCATGAGGATTTATACAATCTCATACAATCATAATAATCAACAACCCATTAGAAATAAATCCAGGAAAACCGAAATTAACAAACGAAAATAAAGAAAATGTAAAAACTCGACTTATCAATTCCAGCAACAAAACAACACAAATTTGTACTCAAACAGACTCTAATCATCATGGTAAGGCTTATTATAACATCCAAATCAATCAACAATCGCTGAAAATCAAAAACGATTTTTAACATCAAGAACATCAAAAATTGATTTTTAGAAATACTACACCTCAGATCGTGCTGTTGATATCAACAGAAAGGGCTTGAAACAAGGATCGTTTTGGTGTGTAGAGCGTTTGATTTGGTTCCCTGGTTAGTCCAAAATCATCAATCAAAGTTTTGATAAAGAATCTCACCCCCAGAAATTGTTCATGAATTTTCTGAAAATAAATAAAAATGAAAAAAACAAATAGATCTGTTGGAATTTATATTTTCAGAAATTATATCCCAAAATAAATTAAGGGTGTTTTTATCCCATAATTATAATAATTAGATCCAAGAATAATAATTTAGGGGAATAATTTTAAAAACAATACAAAATTAATGTCAAAATTCCCCTAAAATTGTGAATAATTCAAAAACGCAAAGATATTGGGTATTTGAGATACGAATAATTTTATAAAAATAAAAACACATATTTTGTGGGGTTTGACGTCCCGACGGGGTCCCGGTCCGTCTATTTTCGAAAAACAAAACGATATTTAAATTAATAGAAAAACCCGAATACGCTTAAAATACATTTCATTGCACATAAACGAGATAAAACAAGTACATTAATAAAGACGTAATTAAATACGGGTCCAAATTACAGACTAATTCATATAATTGCAGTTTAAACAAATTTTAATCAATCGAAAAATTTTCTGGTTCGCACGGAAACACACATAACAGCTAAAACATCTAATATCATGGCAATAATCACTTTAAATTTATATAACATATAATATTTATTTATTTAACATATAATATTCACATAATTTTCCCGGATATTACATCCTTCCCCCTTAACAGGATTCTGTCCTCAGAATCAGCCTAGGAAAACAAGTGAGGATACTTGGATCGCATTTCGCTTTCCAATTCCCAGGTCGACTCCTCAACCTTGGGATTCCTCCACAAGACTCGCAATAAGGAGATAGACTTATTCCTAAGCACTCTTTTCTTCTTATCTAAAATCTGCACTGGCCGCTCTACAAAAGACAAATCTGGCTGAATCTCGATTGGCTCATATTCTATCACATGATTTGAATCAGGCAAATAATGCTTCAACATTGACACGTGAAACACATTATGAATATGCTACATGTGAGGTGGTAACGCCAACTCGTAAGCAACCTTTCCCACACGCTTCAAAATCTTAAAAGGGCCAACATAACGCGGACTCAGCTTTTCTTTCTTCCCAAATCTTGATAAACCCTTCCAAGGTGAAATCTTCAATAACAGTGCTTCCCGAACTTCAAATTCCATATCCCTCCTGGCAGGATCAGCATATTTGTGTTGACGATCTTGAGCTGCTACTAATCGTTTCCGAATGAGTTCTATTTTCTCTTTTATCTGCTGGATCAATTCTGGACCCAAAATCTTCCTCTCACCAACTTCTTCCCAACATATTGGAGATCAGCATCTTCTCCCGTACAAGGCTTCGTAAGGCTGAATTCCAATACTGGCATGATAGTTATTGTTGTAGGAGAATTCAACCAATGGCAAATATTCGTCCCAACTTTCTTCAAAATCTAGTGCACATACCCTTAGCATATCTTCAATGGTATGAATTGTCCTTTCACTTTGACCGTTTGTCTGCGGATGATACGCGATACTCATATTCAGCTTCGTTCCGAGACAATCTTGAAAACTTCTCCAAAATATTAAATTAAATCGAGGATCTCTGTCTGAAACTATGGATATTGGGACTCCACGTCGAACCACAATTTCCTTCAAATATAGCTAAACCAATTTATCCAATGAGAATCTCTCGTTAATTGGAAGAAAATGCGCCGACTTCATCAATTTGTCAATAATAACCCAAAGAGCAACATGATTTGCCCTAGTTCTCGATAATCCAACTATGAAATCCATCTCTATATGCTCCCACTTCCATTCTGGAATGTCCAATGGCTGTATCAGTCCACTGGGCCTTTGATGTTCCGCTTTGACTCGCTGGAAAGTATAACACTTACTTACCCATTCTGCAATTTCTTTCTTCATGTTTGGCCACCAAAAGTTTTCTCTTAAATCTCTGTACATTTTCATACTCCTGGGATGAATTGAGTATCTGAAGTTGTTAGCGTCTTGAAGAATTTCATCTTTCAGCTCGGCTACGTTGGGTATCCATATTCTAGAAGAAAATCTCAATATCCCTTTATCATCCTTTTGACTCCCTATCTCTTCTCCTGTCAAACTGTCTCGTTCATGGCTCATGACTTGTTCCTGACATCTTCTTATCTTCTCTAATAATTCTGGTTGAAAAGACATTACACACAACATCTCTATAGACATACCTGGGGTACTGACCTCTATTTCAAGCTTCTCAAATTCCTTGATCAATTCCTCGGATGAAGTTATCATATTTAGACTTTCTTTTCTGCTCAGCGTGTTAGCCACCACATTTGCTTTACCTGGATGATAGTTGATAGTATAGTCATAGTCCTTGATCAGTTCTAGCCATCTTATCTGCCTCATGTTCAATTCCTTCTGGGTGAAGATATATTTCAAACTCTTTTGGTCCGTTTAGATCTCAAACTTTTCCTCATACAGATAATGCCTCCATATCTTCAATGCAAATACTATTGCTGCTAATTCAAGATCATGAGTCGAATACTTCTCTTCATGTGGTTTCAGCTGTCGTGAAACGTAGGCTATCACCTTGTCATACTGCATCAAAACAAATCCCAATCCTTTGTATGACGCGTCACTGTAGATCACAAAATTTCCTTGATCATCTGGCAAGACTAGCACTGGAGAAGATACTAATCTATTCTTTAATTCTTGGAAACTTTCCTCTCATTTCTCATCCCATTCAAACTTCTGGTTCTTCCTAGTGAGCTTTGTCAACGGTGTAGTCATCTTCACAAAATCTTGCACGAACTTTCTGTATTAACCTGCCAATCCCATGAAACTTCGTACTTCCGTTGGTGTCTTTGGTCTCTCTCAGTTGATTGTGGCTTCAATATTTGTTGGATCCACTTCCACTCCTTTATTGCTAATTACGTGCCCAAGAAATCGTAATTCTTTTAACCAAAATTCACACTTGGAAAACTTTGCGTACTATTTCTCCTATCACAGTGTTTCCAGAACTATCCTCAAATGCTTTGCATGCTCTTCTTCGGTCTTGGAATAGATTAAAATGTTGTCTATAAACACGATCATGAATTTATCCAAATACTTTTCGAATACTCGATTCATCAGATCCATGAAAGCTGTTGGTGCGTTGGTTAATCCAAATGCCATCACTAGAAACTCATAATGCCCATATCTGGTTCTGAATGCGGTCTTCGAAATGTCTTCTGGCTTGATCTTCAGTTGATGATATTTGGATCTTAAATCAATCTTAGAAAACCATACAGCGCCTCTCAATTGGTCAAACAAATCATCGATCCTTGGTAACGGGTACTTGTTCTTAATGGTCAACTTATTCAATTCTCGATAGTCAATGCACAGTCGCATACTCCCATCTTTCTTCTTGACAGACAGTACTGGTGCACCCCACGGGGATACACTGGGTCTTATAACTCCTTTCTCTAAAAGATCTTGCAGCTGAGTTGCCAATTCTTTCATCTCTACTGGTGCCATCCGATACGGATCTTTAGAAACTGGTTCTGTTCCGGGTGCTGGATCAATTGCAAACTCAATTTCTCTATCAGGAGGTAATCCTGGAAGATCGTCTGGAAAGACATTTGGAAACTCATTAACGACTGGGATTGCTTCTAGTGCTGGAACTTCCTTGTTGGTGTCTATCACATGGGCCAAATACGCCTCACAATTCTGACGCAATAACTTCTTCCCTTGAACTATCGTTAAGAACTTCTTTTTTTGCTTATTCCCTCGAAATATTATCTTCGCCTTGCTATCCAATGTCTAAAGTCTTACTTTCCTATTCTTACAATCAATCTGAGAGTTATTGTCTGACAACCAGTCCATTCCTAAGATAACATCAAATTCTCCCAACTTAAAAGATATTAAGTTGGCATAGAAATGATGTCCCGCTATCTCAATATCACACCTCGGACACACTCGGTCGACGAGCACTTGGTCCTTATTAGCTAGCTCTATCATTAATGCTTGTTCTAACAACTTAACTTCGCAATATAGCTTATCGACAAAACTTTGAGAAATAAATGACCTTGTAGCTCCAGAATTAAATAAAACTTTAGCATCTACAGAGTTGACTAAAAGCATACCTGCAACCACGTCTGAACTCTGAACAACATCCTTCATAATCATGTTAAATGTCCTGGCCTTTGGCTAGTCCTTTGCTAGTGGTCCTTCAATCCTTGGCACATTCTGAGATGGAGCACCTGTAAGCCTTGGTGTGTTACTCGTTGTACCTTGTGTTGGGCAATTCCTGGCGATATGTCCTTGCTTCCCACACTTATAACAACCAGTTCCCAAATTCTGACTTTGAGTCAGATTTTGACACACATTAGCAAAGTCTCCCATCATGCCGCACTTGAAACACGTCACATTGGCATTACAATTCCCAAAGTGCTTTCTACCATAAAACTGGCAATCTGGTACTAGTGGACGATTGGGTCTCTGCTGATTTGTATTCTGAAAACGGTTGCCTTGTCCTCCATTTCCTGATTGTGGTCTTCTGAATCCCATATTCCTATTACTTTGAAACTCTGGCCTTTTATCAAAACGGCTCTGGAAGTTACCTTGTTGCTGGCCTCTTCCTGATGTTTCTATTTTCCTTTTCTTCCCATCCTTTCCTTTCTGAGACATGTCACTCTTACTTTCAATCACCATCGCTTTTTGAACCACTTCCACAAAAGACGTCAATTCAAACATGGACACTCTATTTTGAATCAAAAATCTCAATCCATATTTAAACCTTCTTGCTTTCTTTTCATCTGTATCAACCTGATCTGGCACGAACCTTGCTAGTTCAGTAAACTTAGCCTCGTACTCAGCGACAGTAAGATCACCCTGGGTCAGGTTCAAGAACTTGATCTCCATTTGATTCTTCTTGTACCTCGGGAAATACTTCTCCAGAAATAGCTCTGTAAATCTTTCCCAAGTTAAAAAATCACCTCCTTCCAATGCTCACGTGGATTCCCACCAATAATTCACCTCGCCCTTTAAAAAGTAACTTGCAAACTTTGTCTTCTGCTCAGCTCCCACTCCGACCAAGTCAAAAGCCTTTTCCATCTCCTTGAGCCATGTATTGGCCTCCACAGGATCAGCACTTCCCTTGAACTCAGGTGGATTCACAGCTTGAAATTGCTCAAAAGTCATTGCGGGTGGTGTTGTTGTTGCTGCTGTGTTAGATGTAACATCTGCTGCTGGATCAGTCCCAACATCTGAACAATCGCTGGATCCGTACGACTCTTAGTACGATCCTCTCCTGAATTATTCCTCCTCTTTGGTGCCATTATTCTGGTAAGAAAATAAGCACCATGTATAATAATCTGTCAGGCATTGTGTCAAATATGAAGCAATTCCTTAGCATATCAAAATTCTCAAACATTATCTCTTCTCAAAATATCATAATCTTGCTACCATATTAACACAAGCGACATGATTATCACATAATCCTGCTTATTATCTCGAGAATAATAACAAAAATAAAATTAACGAAGAATTATCCAAACCTTTTAAACCCTTGCTCAAAATCTCAAATAAACCAACAAACGGTGGATAGGGTTGCAACACAACCTTCCAACCTCTTTTTCAACACCTCTTACCATCCTCAAAACCAGCAAAATAGCAAAGTAATAGCATAAAAGCCAAGAGTTAAACACAAAATAGGAAACCCAAACAACTTAACTATTACCCAGCCCAATAACCTAAATTTAATCCTATAAGAGCTAAACTACACGCGCCTATCTTATGTGATCTTCCTATGACTCACCTATGACATCTTAAGCCTATTTCAGTGACCATAACCTGTAGCTCTAATACCAACCTGTGACGCCCTCCAAACCCGGGGTCTAGATTTGGGGGCCACTAGTCAATAAATCATAATAAAATAATCACAGCGGAATAATATAATAAATATGACCCCTTGCATGCAACTGGATCGATCACAAGTTATAGTCTGAAACAGGCACTAATACAAACCAACTGTTATTACAAACCATAAGTCTAATTAGTATTACAAATTATTCAAATTTTATTACAAACCTCTAGACTTATTCAAGCGTCTCAAAACAATCTACTTGGAAAACACACCCAACTATCTACAAGCACTCGACTTCTGATCAAACCTGGAACTCAAGCCTGCTCTGGCTTAGCTGAGAGATTAGATTGATAAACAAGTATGAGCCAAAGAAATGCTCAGCAAGCAGTATAAAATGTGCTTGAAATGGTAAACCACATTTTGATAATAATTGAACAACATGATAAAATCAGTGATATTTGATCAATAATAAAAGCTTCACAAGCTATCTATAATAAACGATAATTTTTAGATTGGAATCTAACTCCGACGGACGTACTATCACATGCTGATCAGCCCGTGTGATAGCACAAGGTCATGATTCATAGAAACATGTCCCCTAAAATACGAGTACTCAGATAAAAAGGTAATATATCTACCTGTGGCACAAATTATGTCATAATATTTCTTATAACACATGGAAATAGCCCTCCGCTGGACCGTCCGTCCCGGTCCCTTACGCATTCATCCAATCCATAAAACATTTTTATCAAAGCAGCCGAATCAAATGATATCCTTAACAATATAATTCCCCGTTTCTCATGGTCTAGAGCTATCTCAACAATCGATGGCGAAATAACTAGAATAATTAGTTATTCGCTAATCTCAATTTAATATTCCACTATATAGAGTAATTTATAGCGAAATATAAAACGTTTAACTATTCTGAACTTAGAATAGTATGGAAATTGAAAGAATAAAGTTCAGAGTTAATATCATTTAAATGATAAGTGAAGATATAAATACTTGCATAATATGATTCGAAATAAACGTCACTTGAACGATAAGTGAAGTTAGGGGTACTTGCCTGGTATGCCTCATAACCTCTTACTATAACTCTGCTTATAGCTCCTGGCTACTATCTCCGTCTAACACTTGACCGCACTCCTTGCTACTCGATTCTATAAACAAAAGGACTATCTTAATTGACAGAACCCAACTCAATCGACGTAACTTTACGTCTTGGCATTTACCCGATCGCTTGTAACTAAGCATGGCATTTTAAAACTGTAAACAGATAGCATGCATATCACATAGCACGTAATCATGGTATTCGTATAACACGTAATCACATATTTCATTTAACACATAAGTCAGATCGTTAAAAGATATGTCTCAGTGCGTTCAGAATTAAAATCAAGTCAATAATAAGGTTTACCAATCAGATACCGACTCAAAAGGGACTAACAAATCATATGTCATTTCAATACAAAATAAATTAGGTCTTAAAAATATTTTTATTAGAAGCGTAATATTTTTCTGAGTTTATACGCGTTCGTTTCGTATTAAACGGACGAACGATTTAATTATTATGAATAAAATAGGAAATAAATGGAAATAAATCAATTAATAATAATATTAATTGACTTTTAAATACCAAAATATAATTTTTAAAAGCTTAAAAATAATTTTTAGGAATTATTTGAATTAATTATAAATAATTAACTAAATTGAATTATAAATAATTTATTCAAATTAAATTTTTAAAGATAATAAAAGAAAAATAAATTTTTATAATTTAAAATAATTAAGTAAATAGTTTTTAGAATTTAAAATAATAAATAATTGATTTTTTTAAAATTAATCTAAATGATTTTTAAAAAGTAAAACTGAATTAAAAAAAAAACAGAAAAATATAATTTTTTTGCAGAAACATGTTTGTAAACAAGAAAAGGGTTGAGGAGCATCTAAGGGCGGCGGGGAGAGGCCGCTGGCGGGAGTTCGTGAAGAACTCGGCCGGAAATTGGGAAATTAGCCAGAAACCGGCGAGCTCCTCTCGGGTTCCGGCGACCTCGACCTGGGGTCAAACGAGTTCGTTTTAATCGATTTCAGCATTAAACTTATTCTAAATTGCGATACAAACGTCTCTGTCAACCTAGACATCAGGATCATCGCCTGATTCAAGCTTGGCGGCCAAAAACTTCAATTTTCCGGTGACTATATCGGAAGATTTGAAGTTAGTTTATACTTGACGAAAATCTACACTCTTGGTGCCAAAACTAACCTCAGGATTTATACAATCTCATACAATCATAATAATCAACAACCCATTAGAAATAAATCCAGGAAAACCGAAATTAATGAACGAAAATAAAGAAAATGTAAAAACTCGACTTATCAATTCCAGCAACAAAACAACACAAATTTGTACTCAAACAGACTCTAATCATCATGGTAAGGCTTATTATAACATCAAAATCAATCAACAGTCACTGAAAATCAAAAATGATTTTTAACATCAAGAACATCGAAAATTAATTTTTAGAAATACTGCACCTCAGATCGTGCTATTGATATCAACAGAAAGGGATTGAAATAAGGATCGTTTTGGTGTGTAGAGCGTTTGATTTGGTTCCCTGGTTAGTCCAAAATCATCAATCAAAGTTTTGAGAAAGAATCTCACCCCCAAAAACTGTTCTTGAATTTTCTGAAAATAAATAAAAATGAAAAAAACAAATATATCTGCTGGTATTTATATTTTCAGAAATTATATCCCAAAATAAATTAAGGGTGTTTTTATCTCCTAATTATAATAATTATATCCAAAAATAATAATTACATGGAATAATTTTAAAAATGATAAAATACAAAATTAATGTCAAAATTCCCCAAAAATTGTGAATAATTCAAAAATGCAAAGATATTGGGTATTTGAGATAAGAATAATTTTATAAAAATAAAAACACATATTTTGTGGGGTTTGACGGCCCGATGGGGTCCCGGTCCGTCTATTTTCGAAAAACAAAATGATATTTAAATTAACAGAAAAACCCGAATACGCTTAAAATACATTCCATTACAGATAAACGAGATAAAATAGGTACATTGATAAAGACGTAATTAAATACGGGTACAAATTACAGACTGATTCATATATTGCAGTTTAAACAAATTTTAATCAATCGAAAAAATTTCTGGTTCGCACGGAAACACACATAATAGCTATAACATCTAATATCATGGAAATAATCAATTTAAATTTATAAAACACATAAGATTTATTTATTTAACATATAATATTCACATAATTTTCCCGGATATTACAGAAGAACATACAGAATGTCAGAATCAGATGTGCTGAACAAATCTCTGAAAGAACTTCAATTATTTCATTATCTTTTGGAGATAAAGTCTGAGATTACCGAAAGATGGTCAAATTTCATCATGAAGACCATAAGGGTTAAATCTAGAATCTCTAGATCAAGGGTTGCAGAATTTATTCTAAAGATAGTTGAAGCTGATGGAAGTGAAATTCCAATTAAGAAGAATTCTGCTAAATTTGAAGTTATTCTGAAAGAGAAATTTATGTGTTATAATGAAGACTCATCTCATCCAAGGGTAATCATACTTGGTGATGGATTAGAAAGAAATCACATCTTAGCACTTAGGACTGTAATCTACTAGATTGGAAGTCAAGATGAAGAAATGAAGCAAGTCAAGGCTACATTAGCTCAAGTCCTGAGAAATGCAGAAGAGAAGCTGATATCAAACTTTGTCAAGAATCACTTTGGATTCAGATTGATTCAGTAAGATTGGTAAAAGCTGCAAGAACTGTAAGTTGTAGTTAGTTGTCTAAATAAACTCTCATTGCATTTGTGCTTAAATATTTTTGACATCATCAAATCTATTAACTTGTATATTTTTCATAATTTACAAGTTAGGGGAGATTGTTAGATATATTTATGATGTCATATCTAATCTGATTTGTTTAATTTCAGAACTTAATATCAGGACTTATCAGGACTTACTAGAAATCAGAACTTACTGAAGTCAGAACTTATATCAGAACTTAAGGCCGTCAGGATTTATATCACGACTTAAGTGCGGGTACTTCAGATAAGGAATGCAGCTGATTTACAGGAGAGGATCATGACTAAAACAAAGGAAGATATGCATAAAGAGTTGGACAGCTAGAAGACTTGTAGAAGATAATATCTGATTGATATAGTTTAGGAGACATAATTATATTCCATATCAATTAGAAGATATCTTGTAACTGTGTACTATATAAACACAGCTTAGGGT
The DNA here is from genome assembly GCF_009905375.1 of Apium graveolens. NCBI lineage: Eukaryota > Viridiplantae > Streptophyta > Magnoliopsida > Apiales > Apiaceae > Apium > Apium graveolens. The sequence continues at coordinate 76,800 of NW_027417124.1, forward strand.
TTACACTCTATGTGTTATCATTCACGAGAACATTATTCATTGTAATCCAGCAGCTCTTAGTGATATTGTTCATCACTGAGAGAGTAGTTTAACCTACTTTGTAACAGAGCTTATTATATTGAATAAACTTGATTACTGTTACATACTTGTGTTCTAAATCAATTTGATGGTATCAACACTATATTCAACCCCCTTCTATAGTGTTGTGTGACCTAACAGTTTTAATTGATCATTGTTGTGACGCCCTCCAAACCCGGGGTCTAGATTTGGGGGTCACTAGCCAATAAACCAAAATAAAATAATCATAGCGGAATAATATAATAAATATGACCCCTTTACCTGCACTGGAACGATCACAGGTTATAGTATGGAACATGCACTAATACAAACCAACTGTTATTACAAACTATAAGTCTAGTTAGTTTTACAATTTTATTCAAAATTTATTATAAACCTCCAGACTAGCTAAGCGTCCCAAACTGTCTACCTGGAAAACACACCAAACTATCTACCGACACACAACCTCGGGTCAGACCTAGAACTTAAGCTTGCCCCGGCCTAGCTGAAAGAATCAGGATATAAAACAAGTATGAGCGAAAGAAATGCTCAGCAAGCAGTAATTAGCTTATGATTTGTAACAACAACAACAATAATATATCCGATGAACAAAACCAAACCACAATATCTGAACAATATTAAAACTGATATATATTTGATAATAAACAACATTTGCAATATATTTGGTTTTGGGATTGGAATTCTCGAACGACGGTGTGTTGCCGCCGGTGATCAGCCGCGGAGCAACACCGGTATGCCGAAGTATATCCAACTAAACAAATGGTACCAAAGGCACATATTGGCCTAGCAAGGTGCTATATCATGTATAACATATAGCTCACGCTGGATCGCCGCCACGGCCTCTCACGTAACCATCCAACCCATAAAAAAACAATTTTCCGTCAAAGGAGTCAAATCAAATGACATCCTTAACCACATAACTCCCCATTTTTCATGGTCCGGAGTTTTCTCAACAACCAATGGCGAAATAATTAGAACAATTAGTTATTCGCTAATCTCAATTCAAAGCTTCACTGTATAGAGTAAGTTCTAGCGAAATGTATAAACATTTAACTATTCTGAACTTAGAATAGTAGAGAAATTGAAAGAACAGAGTTTATAGTCAATATTACTTGAATGATAAGTGAAGATATAAATACTTGCATAATATGATTCGAAATAAACGTCGCTTGAACAATAAGTGAAGTTAGGGGTACTTATCTGGTATGCTCGATAATCTCTTATTATATATCTGCCTATAGTTGCCGGCTACTATCTTCGTCTAACACTTGACCACACTCCTTGCTACTCGATTCAATAAACAAAAGGACTATCTTAATTGACAAAACCAAACTCAATCGCCATAACTGTACGTCCTGACATCTACCCGATCGGTTATAACTAAACATGGCATTTTCAAACTGTAAACAGATAGTATGCATATCATATAGCATGTAATCATGGCATTCCTACAACACGTAATCACATATTTCATGTAAAACATAAGTCAAATCATTAAAAGATACATCTCAGGGCATTCAGAATGAAAATCAGGTCAATAATAATATTTACCGATCATATACCGACTCAAACTGATATACAAATCAAATGTTATTGCAATACAAAATAAATTAGTACTTAAAAGTATTTTTATTGAAAGCGCAATATTTTTCTGAGTCTATACGCGTTCGTTTCGTAATAAATGGACGAACGGTTTATTTATTATGAATAAAATAAGAAATAAATGGAATTAAATCAATTAAAAATAACATTAATTGATTTTTAAATACCAAAATATAATTTTTAAACCTTTAAAATAATTTTCAGAAATTATTTGAATTAATTATAAATAATTTACATTTATTTAACTATTTATAAATAAAATTAATTGATTAATTGATTTTTAATCAATTAATTAAATTCATAAATAATTAACTAAAATAAATTGTAAATAATTAAATCAAATTGTATTTTTGAAAATAATTAAAGAAAATAATTTTAGGAATTTAAAATAATTCAGAAAATAATTTTAGAATTTAAAAATAATAAGAAAATGATTTTTAAATATAAAATAAATGATTTTTAGAAATTAGGAAAATGAATTTTGATTTTGAAAATAAAAATAAAAACATAAACATGTTTCAGAATAGAAAACAGGCTGGGGAAAGATCGAACCCGGGTCAAGAGACCGGGTCGAAATCGGGTTAAAAGGATTCAACCGGGTCGGGAAGAGCCCCGACCGGTTTCTGGGAAATCCCCAGATTCCGGCGGGCCTTCGCCGGACTCCGGCGAACCTTAAACGGGGGTCAAAACGCCGCCCCTTGCTTCCGTTTTTAGCCCATACAGTTTCTAAATTCTCCCAAGATTCTTATCCAAACCATAACTAACAGAAACCACCTCGGAACCATCGATTCCGTCCAAACTCGGGTTGAAAACCGGCGAAGCTATCGGAAAGTTCCGATTATCCCTTTTCTTAAAACGAAACTTGCGAATATATATCTCAAATTGCTCATGGAATTCATACAAACATGTTTGAATACGCTTAAACATCAAACAATTATTCAATAATCCAGAAATCCGATTTGAAAAACTTGATAAACAGAAACTTCGAACTTCACTAAATCGAAACCAAAATCAACGAATCAATACATGAAATCAATCCTTGGAACTCGAGGAACAATAACCAATAATCAAAAACATCAAACACCCATCCTATGATCAAAACCGAATTAAAATAGCAAAAAAAAATGAAAAAAATGAAATTACAGAAGGATTAACCTCGGTTTAAGATATTGGTATCAACAGATAGAGCTTGACGAGAGCTTCAAATCGACTATTCAAGCGTCACAAACGGATCCCGGAATCACCTTCAACTTTGGATTTTAATTCTTACCCTCAAGAACACCCCCAAGAATAATTCTTGATTTTATGTTTTTTCTGAAAATTTTTATTTTATAAAAAAATATGAATAAAATAACTGATTGGCTGGTATTTATATTTTTACAGAAATTATATCCCAAAATAAATAAGGGTGTTTTTATCCCTAATTACAATAATTACGCCCCAAAGTAATAATTACGGGGAATAATTTTAAAAATGAAAAAATACAAAACTAATGTCAAAATTCCCCGAAAATTACGAATAATTCAAAAATACAAAAATAAAGGGTATTTGAAATACGAATAATTTTATAAAAATAAAAACACGGATTTTGTGGGGTTTGTCGTCCCGGTGGGGTCCCGGTCCGATGATTTTTGAAAAACAGGAACGATCCCTAAATTACCAGAAAAACCCGATAACAGATAAAATGCATTGAAACAAGCGTAAAATGAAATAAAATGAGTACCTTAATAAATATGCAAATAAATACGAGTTCGAATTGCATATCAATTCATATAATTGCACTTTAAACACATTTTAATCAATCGAAAAATTTTCTGGCCCGCACAGAAACACACATAACGGCTATAACATATAATATCATGGCAATAATTACTCTAAATTTATAAAACACATAATATTTATTTATTAAACACATAATTTTCACATAATTTTCCCGGATATTACATCCTTCCCCCCTTAACAAGATTCTGTCCTCAGAATCAGCCTAGGAAAACAAGTGAGGATACTTGGATCACATTTCGCTTTCCAACTCCCAGGTCGACTCTTCAACCTTGGGATTCCTCCACAAGACTCGTACTCACGACACACACTTATTTCTAAGCACTCTTTCTTTTTTATCTAATATCTGCACCGGTTGCTCTACAAAAGATAAATCTGGCTGAATTTCAATTGGCTCGTATTCTATCACATGATTCGAATCAGGAAAATAATGCTTCAACATTGACACATGGAACGCATTGTGAATATGCTGCATGTGAGGTGGTAACGTTAACTCGTAGGCAACCTTTCCCACACGCTTCAAAATCTCAAAAGGGCCAACATAGCGCGGACCCAGCTTTCCTTTCTTTCCAAATCTTGATAAACCTTTCCAAGGTGAAACCTTCAATAACACTGCTTCTCCCATTTCAAATTCCATATATTTTCTGGTAGGATCAGCATATTTGCGTTGACGATCTTGAGCCGCTGTTAATCTTTTCCGAATGAGTTCTATTTTCTCCTTCGTCTGCTGGATCAATTCTGGACCCAAAATCTTTCTCTCACCAACTTCTTCCCAATATATTGGAGATCTGCATCTTCTCCCCTACAAAGCTTCGTAAGGCGGCATTCCAATGCTAGCATGATAACTGTTGTTGTGGGAGAATTCAACCAATGGCAAATGTTCGTCCCAACTCCCTTCAAATTCTAGCGCACATACTCTTAACATATCTTCAATAGTCTGAATCGTCCTTTCACTTTGACCGTCTGTCTGTGGATGATACGCGATACTCATGTTCAGCTTCGTTCCAAGACAATCTTGAAAACTTCTCCAAAATTTTGAATTAAATCGAGGATCTCTGTCTGAAACTATGGATACTAAAACTCCATGTTTTGTCACAATTTCCTTAAGATATAACCGTACCAATTTATCCGTTGAGAATCTTTCGTTGATAGGAAGAAAATGCGCTGACTTTGTCAATCTGTCGATAATAACCCAAATAGCATCATGATTTACCATGGTCCTCGGTAATCCAACTACAAAATCCATCGTGATATGTTCCCACTTCCATTCTGGAATTTCCAATGGTTGTATCAGTCCACTGGGCCTTTGATGTTCCGCTTTGACTCGCTGGCAAGTGTAACACTTACTTACCCATTCTGCAATTTCCTTCTCCATGCTTGGCCACCAAAAGTTTTCTCTTAAGTCTCTATACATCTTCGTACTTTCGGGATGAATTGAATATCTGGAATTGTGAGCGTCTCAAAGAATTTCATCTTTCAGCTCGGCTATGTAGGGTATCCATATTCTGGAGGAAAATCTTAATATTCATTTATCATCCTTTTGACTCCCTATCTTTTCTCCTGTCAAATTGTCTCGTTCATGGTTCATGACTTCTTCCTGACATCTTCTTATCTTCTCTAATAATTCTGGTTGAAAAGACATTGTACACAACACCTCTGTAGACATACATGGGGTACTGACCTCTATTTCAAGCTTCTCAAATTCCCTGATTAATTGCTCAGATGAAGTTATCATGTTTAACCTTTCTTTTCGGCTCAGAGCATCGGCCACCACATTTGCTTTGCCTGGATGATAGTTGATGGTACATTCGTAGTCCTTGATTAGTTCTAGCCATCTTCTCTGCCTCATATTCAATTCCTTCTGGGTAAAGATATACTTCAAACTCTTGTGGTTCGTGTAGATTTCACACTTTTCCCCATAAAGATAATGCCTCCAAATCTTCAATGCAAACACTATAGCTGCCAATTCAAGATCATGAGTTAGATACTTTTCTTTATGTGGTTTCAACTGTCTTGAAGCGTAGCTATCACTTTGTCGTGCTGCATTAAAACACATCCCAATCCTTTGTATGACGTATCACTGTAGATCACAAAATTTCCTTGATTATCCGGTAAGACTAACACTAGTGAAGATACTAATCTATTCTTTAATTCTTGAAAAATTTTCTTCGCACTTCTCATCCCATTCAAATTTCTAGTTCTTCCTGGTGAGCTTTGTCAATGGCGTAGCTATCTTTACAAAATCTTGCACGAATCTTCTATAGTAACCTGTTAATCCCATGAAACTTTGTACTTTTGTTGGTTTCTTTGGTCTCTCCCAGTTGATTATGGCTTCAATCTTTGTTGGATCCACTTCCAACCCTTTATTGCTAATCATGTGCCCAAGAAATCATACTTCTTTTAACCAAAATTCACACTTGGAAAACTTTACGTACAATTTCTCCTGTCGCAGTATCTCCAGAACTATCCTCAAATGCTCTGCGTGCTCTTCTTCTATTTTAGAATAGATCAGAATGTCGTCTATGAACACGATCACGAATTTATCCAAATACTTTTTGAATACTCGATTCATCAGATCCATGAAAGCTACTGGTGCGTTGGTTAATCCAAATGCCATCACTAGAAACTCATAATGCCCATATCTGGTTCTAAATGCGGTCTTCGGAATATCTTCTGGCTTGATCTTCAGTTGATGATATCCAGATCTTAAATCTATTTTAGAAAACCATACAGCGCCTCTCAATTGGTCAAACAAATCATCGATCCTCGGCAACGGGTACTTATTCTTAATAGTCATCTTATTCAGTTCCTGATAGTCAATACACAGTCGCATACTTCTGTCCTTCTTCCTGACAAATAGTACTGGTGCGCCCTATGGGGATACACTGGGTCTTATAACTCCTTTCTCCAAAAGAACTTGCAGCTGAGTTGCCAATTCTTTCATCTCCACTAGTGCCATCCGGTACAGAGCTTTAGAAACTGGTTCTGTTCCGGGTGCTAGATCAATCGCAAATTCAATTTCTCTATCAGGAGGTAATCCTGGTAGATCGTCTGGAAAGACTTCTGGAAACTCATTGACGACTGAAATTGCTTCTAGTGCTGGAACTTCTTTGCTGGTGTCTACCACATGGGCCAAATACGCTTCACAATTCTGACGCAATAACTTCTTCACTTGAGCTATCGTTAAGAACTTCTTCTCTTGCTTATTTCCTCGAAATACCACCTTCTTCTTACTACCCAATGTCTGAAGTCTTTTCTTCCTATTCTTACAATCAATCTGAGCGTTATTTTCGGACAACCAATCCATTCCTAAGATAACATCAAATTCTCCCAACTTAAAAGGTATCAAGTTGGCATGGAAATGATGACCTTCTATCTCAATATCAGGCACACTCGGTCGACAGAAACTTGATTCTCATTAGCTAACTCTATCATTAATGCTTGTTCTAATAATTTAACTTCGCAATGCATTTTATCGACAAAATCTTGAGAAATAAATGACCTTGTAGCTCCGGAATCAAATAAAACTTTAGCATCTACGGAGTTGACTGGAAGCGTACCTGCAACCACGTCTGAACTCTGAGCAGCATCCTTCATAGTCATATTGAATGTCCTAGCCTTGGGCTGGTCCTTTGCTGGTGGTCCTTCAATTCTTGCCACATTAGCTGCTGGTTTAGTTATCTGGCAATCCCTGGCAATATGCCCCATTTTTCCACATTTGAAACACACTGTCCCTGATTTCTGAGCTGTAGTCTGACTTCGACACTTATTAGCATAGTGTCCCTTATGATTACACTTGTAACACAACATATTAGCCTTACAAATCCCAAAGTGCCTTCTACCACAAAACTTGCAATTTGATGCTGGTGGACTATTGGGCCTCTGTTGATTTGAATTTTGAAAACGATTCTCATTTCCTGGCTGTGGTTTTTTAAATCCCACACTCTTATTATCCTGAAACTCTGGCCTTTTATTGAAATGGCCCTGGAAGTTACCTTGTTGCTGGCCTCCTCCTGAAGTTTCTATTTTCCTTTTCTTCCCATCCTTTCCTTTCTGATACATATCACTCTTACTTTCAATCACCATCGCTTTCTGCACCACCGCCACATATGAAGTCAATTCAAACATGGCCACCCTATTCTGAATCCAAAATCTCAATCCCTATTCAAACCTTCTTGCTTTCTTTTCATCTGTGTCAACCTGGTCTGGCACGAACCTCGCTAACTAAGTAAACTTAGCCTCGTACTCAGCTACAGTAAGATCACCCTAGGTTAGGTTCAAGAATTTGATCTCCATATGGTTCTTCATATACCTCGGGAAATATTTCTCCAGGAACAGCTCGGTAAACCTTTCCCAAGTTATAAACTCACCTCCTTCCAATGCTCGCGTGGATTCCCACCAATAGTTCACCCCGCCCTTCAGGAAGTAGCTTGCAAACTTGGTTTTTTGCTCAGTTCCTACTCCAACTAATTTAAAAGCCTTTTCCATCTCCTTGAGCCATGCATTAGCTTCCATAGGATCAGCACTTCCCTTGAACTCAGGTGGCTTCAGTGCTTGAAATTGCTTAAAAGTCACTGCAGGTGCTGCTGCTGTTTGTTGTTGTTGTTGCTGTTGCTGCTGCGTAAGATGTAACATATGTTGCTGCATCAGTCCCAACATCTTGACAATCGCTGGATCTATTCGACCCTCGGTACGATCCTCTCCTGAATTATTCCTTCTCTTTGGTGCCATTACTCTGGTAAGAAACAAGCAACATATATAATAATATGTCAAGCACTGTGTCAAATATGTAGCAATTCCTTAGCATATCAAAATTCTCAAACATTATCTTTTCTCAAAATATCATAAACTTGCTACCATATTAACACAAGCGACATGATTATCACATAATCCTGCTTATTATCTTGAGAATAACAACACAAAGAAAATTTACTCAGAATTATCCAAACCTTTTAAATCCTTGCTCGAAATCTCAAATAAACCAACAAATAGTGGATAGGGTTGCAACACAACCTCCCAACCTCTTTTCCAACACTTCTTACCATTCTCAAAACCAACACAATAGCAATGCAATGGCACAAAAGCCAAGAGCTAAACACAAAACAGGAAACCTAAACAACTTAACTATAACCCAATCCAATAACCTAAATTTAACCCTATAAGAGCTAAACTACACGCGCCTATCTTATGTGATCTTCCTATGACTCATTTCTGACAATCCTAAGCCTGTTTCAGTGACCATAACCTCTAGCTCTGATATCAACCTGTGACGCCCTCCAAACCCGGGGTCTAGATTTGGGGGTCACTAGCCAATAAACCAAAATAAAATAATCACAGCGGAATAATATAATAAATATAACCCCTTTACCTGCACTGGATCAATCACAGGTTATAGTATGGAATAGGCACTAATACAAACCAACTGTTATTACAAACTATAAGTCTAGTTAGTTTTACAATTTTATTCAAAATTTATTACAAACCTCTAGACTAGCTAAGCGTCCCAAACTGTCTACCTGGAAAACACACCAAACTATCTACCAGCACACAACCTCGGGTCAGACCTGGAACTTAAGCTTGCCCTGGCCTAGCTGAAAGAATCAGGATATAAAACAAGTATGAGCGAAAGAAATGTTCAGCAAGCAGTAATTAGCTTATGATTTGTAACAACAACAACAATAATATATCTGATGAACCAAACCAAACCACAATACCTGAACAATATTAAAACTGATATATATTTGATAATAAACAACATTTGCAATATATTTGGTTTTGGGATTGGAATTCTCGAACGACGGTGTGTTGCCGTATGCCGAAGCATATCCAACTAAACAAAATGTAACGACCGTAAAATTTTAATATAATGATTATTTGTTTCTGTGCTATTTATGTGAAAGTAGAGAATAAATAAATATAATTATATATTTACTCCAGTCTGATGTATTTCAGAGGAATTGTGATAAAGTGAATTGTGGATTTATTGATGCTATAATAGTATTATAAAATTTAAAGATGGAAATTTAAATGTGAAAGTAAAATGTGAAAGTGGAAATTGAAAAGTGGAAAAGTGGGAATTATGGAAATATGAGAAGTTAGTTAAAAAAATAAAATATGTGATATTTATATGCTAAAGTATGGTTTAAATGATTATTAGTATGTTTGAAATTTATTTATGAGATTATTAGAGTGCTTGGAAATTTATTTATGAAATTCTAAGTGAATATTGAAAAATAAAGTGTGAATAAATGTTTATTTAAATTTCTGAAAAATAGTTGGAAAACAATAAAATTTTTATTATTGTTCTACAATCATTATTTTGGTATTAAAAACTTTATAATAATGTGAAAGTGAGTATTTTGGGCTATTTCCTATTTTTAATTAGAATTAAGAACTGTGTTTGCACTTTTCGTAGTCAAATTTGTAAAATTCATACAAAAATAACCGTGCATCAGAAAAATATTTTAAAAATATGCACGCGAAGCTAATTTTGTGCTCTACATTTTAAAAATTTAAAATTAATAACTTTCAGAACTTTCAGAACAGTTTGTATTTTATTAAAGAAACGTTTTTGCATTCATTTATCAAAAGAAAACTATTAAAACAAAAACTTTTATACTTAAAATTACCAAAATACCCTTATTTTATTAAATAAAACATCAGCCTCCCTCTTTCTTTCCTCATTTTACCCGAGACATCATCCTCCCACATCTCTTCCTCTCGGTTTTCTTTTCCCCAGGCCAAAAACCACACACACAAGCACACAACTTTTTCTTCTTCCTTTGTTGCTAGGTAAGGATCTAATCTTTTCTCTTCTTTTACATTAAACTTGTACTTTGCATGCTGGTATCCGTGTGTATGTATAGGTGTGTGTATATTTGAGTTTGTTGTTGTTGAGGTAGTGTGTATATTTGAGTTTGTTGTTGTTGAGGGAGAAACTAGAGTTTCATGTGATTTCACTTGAGTTTATTGAGTAATAGAGTGTTAGTGTTAGTTAATTCGAATTGCATGTCATGGATTATAGTTGCATGTTGGAAATTGGTGTCTTATGTGTGTTGTATACATGCGGGTGTATGAATACGTGAAGAATGTGTATGTATATGTGTTTCTTGGTGAAAATAGTTGTTAATTTAGTGGTTTAAAGTACTAAAGTTTTGTATCATGGAAGTATATATATATACGGCTTGTGTATATGTATATATGAGAGAATGGATTTCTTGACTTATGTGATGTAGTTGATGGTGATAAGAGTGTTTAAGTGAATCAAATTATTTAAAAAGTGTTGTATGTAATTAATCTCCTTTGCATGTAGTGTTCTTTTATAGTTAAGATAAAGAAATTAGTTGTAAATTAGTTGTTTAGGGGAGCTAAAGGGGTGTGATTAGCTAGATTATCTGGGGTGATAAAGCAAATATGAAGGTAGTGGTTTTGTGTGTGTGTGTAACGTCTGTAGCTCGAGGACTTTTTATCATGGCTGCCACCACCCACACTCGGCCGAGAGCTTGTAGTGTGGAGATGGTTTAGTTTCTTGTTAGTTTATATAATTACTTTTATTGTTGTATGATTAATCATAATTGCATGTTGAGTTAAAGGCTTGCATGTTAGATTATTTTGTGTTTGTTAATCGACTTGAATACATATTCTTTTTGTGATAAAACTGAAGATATGCTAGTAAAATGATTATTTGAATGCTATGGTATGCTTGATATTTAGTCGAATTATTTGTCTCGGATTTATGAAATCAGAACTTGATTTATGTGGCTTTAGCCGATAGGAAGGAGATAGTGATGTTGTTAAATGAATTTAAGTTCTAACCATAATTATGGCAATAAATTAGTAATGCATGCTAAGATATCTTGATGTATATTAGTTTTGATATATGCATGTCATTGTTTTGTTGTTGCTGAGAGAAACATGTGTTTAATTGGTTTTCTGTATGAAATTGATTGTTAATATAGTTATAAAGATATCATGTTTGATTTCAAAGTATTAGGTTTTGCTAAATTCGTATAAAATTCATTACAGGTCGGAATGTTATGATTTCAGAGTCTCTAGAAAGATAATTCAATTCTCTACAATTTTGATTCTTTAAGTTTTTCGAAATTCTGCTTATAAGGAGGTGATTTCTGCAGTTTTTGTAACCTTCCAGAAAATTTTCAAAACTGAGAGGCAGACTTTGAAAATTTATAGTAAATTAAATATTTATCAGAAAATTTTGAAGAATACCATTTTGAAAATATCTTTTCAAACTCTATATTTTGTGTTCACAACTCAGAGTCATATTTTGGGATTTAGGAGTCTTAAATGTCAAATTACTTCTATGATCAGGGCCTGACTCTGATCAGGCAGCCCACATTTATCCAATTTCTGAATTCGTTATTATCTGTTTTTAATGAGCCTTACCCTTTTGGAAAGATCTCAGAAGTATCTACAACTTTCGTGTTTTATGATTTTTCATTTGACTTTAATATAACAGAGTAAATTGGCATTCTTTCGAGATGGTCGGGTTATACTTTAAACTCTTAATAGTCTATGTATAAGACATTGTAATGAGTAATCTTGTATCTAGCTTTAATATGGTAAATACGATAGAATATGTGTGTTTGTGTGATGGTGTGTGCTAGTATGTGCCTTATTGAAATTGGTTTATGTCCTTGGTTGTTAAATGTGTTTGGCTATTTGGTCTGTTTTGATTGTAAACTAGTATCGATAATAATGTACTAGTTGTGTAAAGTGTTTATAAGTCAATGTACTTAGTTTTTATAGAATGGCTTATTATTTACTTGTTTATTCTTGAAATAGTATAAAGAGCAAGTAAGTTGAATGGTATGTTTGTGATGAAGTTTGTATAGTAGTATTATACTACCATAATATAGTATTGTGATTGTATATAAGGCTGATTGCTTGTGTTTGGGTGTCGACAATGGTCGACTGGTATGTTGGAAATACAGAGGATATGCTGCCGAAATTTCGTTAAAATCTTTTAAAATCTAATGTAGTTTGGCTAGCTATCCAATCTAGTTTCACTTGTCGAGTAACTAGACTATCTTCGAAAAGCGATTACATTTTCAAGATACTTAAATACTATTATAGTTTCACTAGGTTAGTTGCTAGTCGAATTAAGTTATCAAATGACGATCAGTTATTCGAATTAACTTAGTTTGACTTACAATTAATTCGTCAAACTATAATATGGATTTCAAATTCTTTTAAACTTAAAGTTTATTTTCTAAACATGATCAAATAATTTACAAGAGAGTTTTAAATTTAAAATTTTGTTTCAAATAAGGAATTATTTCCTAAGTTTGAAATTGAAGATCGGATAGTGACTATAGGTGCAATATGTGTTATGTGACCTGTTTATGATATGTGTGCTATATATATATATATAAAATAATAGTGTATATATAAATATAATGAAGGTATCGCGAAAGGGGTAGTTAAGGTAGACGTTTAAAGTGAACTTCGAATTGTATTTAGAATGATTCTGAAATAGAGTTCTTACTCGTGTAGAGTTGAAGAGTGAGTACGCAAGCGTAGGAAAGGAAAAAGTTAAAGCTAAGATCCAGTGAAGATTGTGGTTAGGCAGGACTGTGATAGTGTGATACTTTTGAGAGGCAAGTAACGAAACCTCAACTGCTCTCTCTCTCTTACTTATATTCCCGCCTATTGATTTAAATTTTGAATACCATATCTCAGCCATTGATAAATAAGCTTGTTTCCTTTGTATTTTCAAATATTCACAATTTCATTCATTATGAAAACCTTTTGGTTCATTGTTGATAATACCTATGCTTGAACCCATTGCGTTCTTTTTGATACCTGATACTTGACATGATATCCCTGAGTTTCAAAAATGAACTTAAATATGATTTCAGACTTTCCAATAAGGTCTTATTTCATCAAAAGGTTGGTAAAGCTTAAAATTGAAAGATATTTTCATAAATGATATAGGAATTCTATCAAAAATGTTTGCTACGGATTCATATAGATTGGAGGCGTAAGTGGCCTAGTGACGCCGGTCCAGCATTTTTGGTTGTGATGGTAAGCTAGCAATGGCAGTAAGTCTAGCTGACTAGTTTTGGAACTAGTCTTAGGGGACCCTATATACATGGAAGATCAAAAGGACGATTAGGTCCTAATGGGAGGCATTACGTGGCTGATCAACCGTATTGTCTATGACGTTGTGGGAATACTCCAATCAAAAGATATGTTTTGAAATAAAGATTTCCTTAGAAAATGTTTGCTTGAAAAGGTTTTTGAAAAGATGTTAGAAAGAATTTTATCAAGAGTTTTGAAAGAAAACTTGAATTTTGAACTGACGATAAGGAATTTTTCTATAATTCCTTTCCTTATTCCTTATATTAGATTTCTATTTGAATATCATAGTTGGCCTTGATACCTATTGACCCCTGATAGCTTAACTATTTTAATGTTATTGTTACTTGCTGAGCTTTTGTAGCTCAAGTTGCTTTGTTATCTAAATTTTACGATTAAGCTCGAGTATGGTTGGATTTAGAAGGTCAACTAGGAAGAATGCTAACTTTGGACCTTCGCGCACAGTTAGATTCGCTATGACATCGCAGGTAGCTAGAAAGGGGGTAGATCAGTGGCAACTTCTATATGAAGTTATCTTTTGTATTTAGAAAAGATTGTAATAGTATCATATTGTGTAGTTAGATGTAACTTGTTTCATACCTTAACCTGTATTAGATCCTGTAGCAGTGCAAGGGGCCATGGCATTATGTTTATGATTCTATTTTATATTATTGTAATTTGTAGCATGGTGAATCCACAATCTAGGCGCCTAATTGTGAGGGTGTCACAGTTTGGTATCAGAGCTACAGGTTTTGGTCACTGAAACAAGTCAGGATTAGGTGGGTTGTAGGAATGTTAAGTTAGGAATTAAGTTTTAAACTATATAGAGTTTGGGTTGGGATTGTAGGATATAGTCTCGACTTTAAGATCTCTACGATATGATGGCGTTAGAATTTAAGATAACCTTTCTCGTTTCACCTTGCATACCTATATTATCGCAGATGCCGGATAACAGCAACAGTGATGATGAATCGGATAGGACTTCTCCTACCGACCCTTCAGCCTTAGCGTCTAGTCATGAGTACGAGTCTGAGATTGATTTTGAGGAAGAAATTGTATGGCAGCCGGTCAGATCGACTACCGAGACTCTTGTCTTACCAGCTATGGAACCTGTTTCGACCCCTGTGACAATTCTAGTTCCACAAATTCCCTACTACATTTATGCCAAGCTATCACGCGACCGAGAAATGGTGTTTGGACAAGGTTCAGAATTAAGATCCTTAGTTGATCAGATGTCTAATGAGACTAGGCAACGGGTAGACGTTTCTGAAAGTGAGTGGGTATCTAGGAATGAACGTCTAGAAGAGATGGCATGTGGTCGTCTTCGGGAAGGATCATCTGTTTACACTTCTTGGGAAAGGACTGGGAGACTGATGAAGTTGGAAAGATGGATGTGGACTGTGTTAAGAATTGCTCGACATAGGAGATATTAAGCTATTGGGAAAAGAAGTTGTTGGCGTGGTACTCGACTCAGTTAGTAGAACTTGTTTAGATACTATTTTATGTCAGTATCAGATGGTTCTAAGTTATTCTTTTCAGATGTGTAGGTCACCATTGATTTCGATAATTTCCTTGTTGTCTAGCAGCTTGTGACAGTTGGGGTTGTTTTTCCCATTATTTTACCCCTTTGACTAATCGTCGAACTGCTGTTTTCTCTCCTGTTATTTTTGAACTCAAGTGTTGGAACCATAACTTTTACTTTTACAGATGAACGCCCTTTCTTTTCATATTCATTGAACACCTTACTATTTCCTCCATATACAACTATTTATATACCCACCTTAACATTCCAAAATTGTTTTATTACCAATAAACCATACCTTGTTATTTCCTTGAGGAAAGCGAGCAACTTATAGGGTAATAAGGCTGCATGAGTTAAATCTTTTTATTGTACTAAAAAGATAGAATTAAATCATTTTACAAGGATAGAAATTACATGGTTTCTTAAGCATATAGCATATTGCTTAGTAAGTTGCTTGTTTACTCGTCAAGAAGATATCGCTCTCAAGCCAATTTCTCAAACCTATAACACTGGAAGTTTGGAGTCAAACTGACCCTACCATAACCCAAATTTTATAACCAGTCTGACAATAACTGTTGCTTTGACACAACAATAACATCAGCATCAAGCCGTAATTGGTAAGTTTTATATCCTCATAAGATGCCAAATTCCCATAGGCTCAGGAAACTGTGGAACTGACCAAAGCCAGGGTTTGGCTTAAGTAAATAGATAAAACTTTTGGCATGGTTAAAGTTGGTGAAGACCAAAAGACAGAGTTTTCAAGTTGGTTTCTAGTGGAAATCAGTTAGAGAAATGGAAAGAGAAAGTACGATGACATGGTAGAGATTTACGGAGCCGTTTCTAGTAAAAGATACACAAGACTGTATGAAGAAGCACTTTGGGGGGGGGTAAGACTTTGAAGTTGAAAATAAGAAAATATAAGCAAAGCGGTTATAAGCCCAAGATTACTGATTTAACATAAATGGTGTCAGAAATAGGCTTTTAAGGATGTAAAAAGAGCCAAGAGCTTCAAGCATCGGATTAAGCAGCAGGTTAGAAGCTGGATGGCTGTATTTGAACTTCGAACTTATGTGAGCAGTGGTTTATATGGTTATAAAAGGAGAAAGTAAGTGATCTAGGGAAGAAAATAAATATAGATAAAGTTGAAGAAAATAAAATGGATTACTTTACTGAGAAATGCACGAGTACAAGTATAAGAGTGGATCCGAATTTTACTTGTAACAAGTGTGGTATGGTGGGCTATTCTATAAGATATTTTAAGGAACTACTCCAAACAACAAAAATTTCAAGGTGTCATAAGAGCATCACGAGCATCGGAATTTTTAGGTAAGGACCTTCATTATATCTAAGAAAGATATAGTTCAAAATGTGGAAGTGGTAATAGGAACGCTGTAATTTAAGATCAACCGTTATGACCAAATTTGGTTATAAGAGTAGTCAATCGGGACAGAGTTCACGTTGGTTAGGTATGTTAACATTTTGACATTAAGATAACAGATTGCTCTTTTATCGTGAAAATGATATCTTCCAAAATAAGAAAAATTTGATAGAACCCTAGGAATGGATTTGTTATAGGATTACGATGCACAAATAAGTACAAGAGGAAACACATTAACATGAAGTCTATGAATGACGAGGAAGTTATGCTTCAAGGACAAAAGCACGTTAAGAAATTCAGACCCTTATTTTAAGTTAAAAGGATTGTGAAGACGAAGATGTGAAGCCTATGTGTGTCACACATGTAGTGAATATCCGTCAAGAAATACTCAAGATTGAAGAAATCCTCATGATTAAAGAGGTCAAGGTGTGTTTACAGATAAGCAACTTTGCTTATCTCATAGTAGAGAAGTGAATTTTTAGTGCGATACCTAGAATTAAATCAGTGACAAAAGACTACACATAGTGGTACTAGTTGAAATGAGAAGACTGGCAATTCGACTGCCAGAAATTTTGGATAAAGGAGTTATAAGGCTTAGTGTATCGATTATGAAAAGCTCAATTAGACAATCAAGCATAAGTAACTAAAATGATGATTGAGTTGAACTGTTGGGAAGAGCATACTTCTCTATGGTTGATTTAAGAATGGAGTTACTATCAAGTAGAAATTAAGTTTGAAAATCTACTAGAGACAGTAATTTATACAAGGCTTTAATAATGTGTTATTTATTCAAATACGAAGGGTGAGTACACCAAACACTGGAAGGATGACTTGATGATCCTAAGAAAAGAAAAGAATACCTGTATGTGAAGTTTTTAAATTTTGAGTTATTAAAGAAATAGGTAGCCGTGAAGGAATCAACGTAAATTCCACAAGTGTTGAAATTTAAATGAAGTGGGAAATGATAGAGATATCTAAGGAAACAAGGAACTTTAGTAATGGCCAACTCTTATAAGGAAATCATTTAAGAAAGATAATGACATCAGTGACAATGACAATAAGGAGGAGGGAAAAGTTTGATTAGAAAGATAGCATGAGAGAATTTTTTTTGAGTTAAGGAAAGGGTTAGTGTCCTAACCATGTTGGTTCTACTTGGCGATCGAGACAATCTTACGATATATAATAGTATTTCTTATAATGGGTTAGAATGCATTTTGGTACAATATGGTCAGGTTATTGAGTATAGTTACCGAACAACGAAAGTCTTACAAGTAAAATCATTTAGCAAATGATTTGAATCTAACAGAAACTTGAGTGCCCCAAGATTTGGAGACATTTATTCGTATAGAAACAAGTAAGAAAACCCGTATGGATTAAAGGAGCCAGAAGTTTTGTCTTTATATAGAAAGGACTTAATATAAGACAAGAACGATGGTAGAAATCGATCAAGTTAGTACACTTCTAATTGGTTAATGAAATGTTTCTACAAGACAACTAGATGAGGATAATAGTCATGTGGTATGGGGTTTCAGAGTGTATTGCGAAAGGTATAGGCAAAGAATTACTCAAAGACTTTGGAATAAGTTCCAAGTTTGTGTAGACACTAAAATATAGATGAGAACAATTCATCGTCAATGAGTGCATCTTCAAAAGAAAGGATGATTCAGACAGGAGATGATATACTAAGAGTGGACGTCTTATACAGTAAATAAAAATAAGGATGAACATCCGTCGTTTATGGATTTATGCCGTAGAAAATGTAATGCGAATATTGGTCTATCACCTTATGGGCTCTATATGTAAGAAGACCATTAATGTCATCAAACGAATCTAGATAGATTTTGATCTATGAGTGTATTACGAGGAAAGAGCGATTCGGAAGCTCCGAGTGTGAATAACATGGAAAGAGGTTATTTCTACAAATATTCATGTTGGTGAGTTTCTGTGATTGATGGAAAAGAAGTAATGAATCTGGTATGAAAAGCTACATTGATGTGGATGTGTAATCCACTCTCGAGATACAAAAGAATGGGTTACAATTGTTATACGAGTACGTGTATGAGAAACCTATGAAAATGACCAATGATAAATTTCTCTTCTACCACTCTAAAGTGTAATTTTTATTGTTTTCTAAAAGTATCCAGAATATGTTCTATACTTCCAACTCCCTTCGAACATCTTTTGTTTCCTTGAAAATTTGGTCATCTGATTGAGACAAACAATACACGTACTGTGGCTGTTTATCTTCGTGATAAATAGTTTGGTGGGACGCCACCTAAATGTGTGTTGTGAACTGTATGGTACTAAGACTGGCCATCTTAAGTACTAATATGGTTGTTCTCAATCATGTCAATATCATTTTCATTCTTTTCTTCTTGATCATTGAACCTTAGTTCCAATCAACTATTCTGAAACAATGTGTTTCATCGACAAACTTTTGAATCAAGAATTGGCGCAAGTGAGAATTTTGCATTTTATATTCCTTACCTTCAATCTAAATATGTTGGAGTATAGACGAACCATCAGACGAGATTCTGTGCATCAGGATTTATGCAAAGTTTTAAAGGACAAGATAAGTCATGTTTGAAATGATATTATCTCTGCACATACCACATGTTCACATTATATTGTGTAACGGTTCTTAAACTTTAGGATTCCAATTGCAGACCATGAAATAGAATATGGATACTTAAGGATTTAGCTTGTCTTATGAGGAACATCCGATAAAGATGGTAGATCGGAGAGAAAAGCGCTTAGGAATAAATCTGTGTCCCTAGTCAAAGTTTTGTGGAGAAATCCTCTTGTGGAAGAGTTCACATGGGAACTTGAGAGTGAAATGCTTGAGAAGTATCCATAATTGTTTACTTAGGCGTGATTCTGGGGACATAATCCTTTAAGGGGGGCAGAATGTAACGACCGTAAAATTTTAATATAATGATTATTTGTTTTTGTGCTATTTATGTGAAAGTAGAGAACAAATAAATATAATTATATATTTACTCCAGTCTGATGTATTTCAGAGAAATTGTGATAAAGTGAATTGTGGATTTTGTTAGGGCGAAAACACGCGCTAATATTCACGCAAGTATACGCGTTCGCAAGTAATATAGAATACTTTCTAGTTCGTTCCCTCAGAGACTCAGACTAAATTATTGTCTAATTAAACTCACTCACCAAAGTATGATTACTTCTCAATGTTAAGATAATAACACTTAAAATTGTTGATTAAATATTAACTATAATTAACTACTTAATTAACCACTTAACTAACACTTCAATTTATCAATAATAAAATACTCATGAGATCACAACTTCATTATTACTTCCTTCTATAGCCATTGTTATTACCTTTAGCATGTGACAGTGATGATATTAATCGAATAACACGAAACTGATAAAAGCCAACTTTCATTGTACTAATACCATTCTACGAAGCATCCACAATTAAGATAGAATTTGAATAGTCATCAATTATGTTGAGTTCCTATATGTCTACAGAAATTGACAACACAACGATTTAAGCACAAGTTATTCCTTTTGATTACATAGGGCAAATAAAACTGTTAGAGTTACCCACTAATCATGCACAACGTACATGAACCTATGCTAGCATGGCAAGTTCTAAATCTCAAGATCCACCGTCGCTTCACAAGAGATTAACACCCTATCTTATATGTTCGCGACGCACATAAAACGAATACGCACAACCAATACTAGATATCATGCAATCATCACACACTAAAGTATTAAACAATTAACTAAAGAATTCCATAATAAATCCGTTGCAACCCCATGATCACGATCAGCCCATAATAGAACTTATCGCCATCATGGGTTCATATGAAATCATGATAAACAAATACAAGAAAATAATAACTAAACTAATTATATTAAAATAGAGTACGTCACAAGAGTAAATAAGTCAAAGCAAGAAAACTAGCATCCAACGTTACAACGAAACAAGAATCACAAGAAAATATGCTTCCTCTTCGTTGTGGTGTGCTAAATCGGTCTTCTTCCTTATCTCCTTCGCTACTTGTGTAAAACACAATCTAAAACATAATCCCCTTAATACTCTCTGTGAAAACGTCTCAAATCTACCTATATAATAGTCCCATAAAACTCAGATTACATAGAAGTTGGAAACCAAACAGAAGTAGAAGTCTAAATTAATTTATCTTTTTCCCCGACCCTGCGCGGCCGCTCAGCATAGCTGCGCGGGCGCGCAGGTTGCGGCCGCTCAGCATTGCTGCGCGGGCGCGCAGGCCTTTACTGGAAAAAATCTAGGTTTGCTCCGTTTCTTCGCCGTAATCTGCCCATTCCTTTCCTCTCGCAATGGTGAACACATGCCAAGGCTTATTCTTGATGATTCCTCCCCCGAAATGCAACTAATATCCTGAAATGCATAAACACTAGCAAAACGCATCAAATACACAAAATACTTGATTTGAAGACACCAATTTAAGCCATTTTAAGACGTTCTAAGTGGTATAAAATGCCACTTATCACACCCCCAAACTTAAATCGATGCTTATCCTCAAGCGTCACAGACTCAAAAACAAATAAAGATGGAAATTTAAATGTGAAAGTAAAATGTGAAAGTGGAAATTGAAAAGTGGAAAGTGGGAATTATGGAAATATGATAAGTTAGTTAGAAAAATAAAATATGTGATATTTATATGCTAAAGTGTGGCTTAAGTGATTATTAGTATGTTTGAAATTTATTTATGAGATTATTAGAGTGCATGGAAATTTTTTTATGAAATTCAAAGTGAATATTGAAAAATAAAGTGTGAATAAATGTTTATTTAAATTTATGAAAAATAGTTAGAAAACAATA
Organism: Apium graveolens; assembly: GCF_009905375.1. Classification (NCBI taxonomy): domain Eukaryota; kingdom Viridiplantae; phylum Streptophyta; class Magnoliopsida; order Apiales; family Apiaceae; genus Apium; species Apium graveolens. The sequence goes on from NW_027417124.1 coordinate 98,097, forward strand.
AATTTTTTTATTATTGTTCTACATTCATTATTTTGGTATTAAAAACTTTATAATAATGTGAAAGTGAGTATTTTGGACTATTTCCTATTTTTAATTCGAATTAAGAACTGTTTTTGCACTTTTCGTAGTCAAACTTGTGAAATTCATATAAAAATAACCGTGCATCAGAAAAATATTTTAAAAATATGCACGCGAAGCTAATTTCGTGCTCTACATTTTAAAAATATAAAATTTATAACTTTCAAAACTTTCAGAACAGTTTGTATTTTATTAAAGAAACGTTTTTGCATTCATTTATCAAAAGAAAACTATTAAAACAAAAACTTTTATACGTGAAATTAACAAATTACCCTTGTTTTATTAAATAAAACATCAGCCTCCCTCTTTCTTTCCTCATTTTACCCGAGACATCATCTTCCCACATCTCTTCCTCTCGATTTTCTTTTCCCCAGGCCAAAAACCATACACACAAGCACACAACTTTTTCTTCTTCCTCTGTTGCTAGGTAAGAATCTAATCTTTTCTCTTCTTTTACATTGAACTTGTGCATTGCATGCTGGTATCCGTGTGTATGTATAGGTGTGTGTATATTTGAGTTTGGTGTTGTTGAGGGAGAAACTAGAGTTTCATGTGATTTCACTTGAGTTTATTGAGTAATAGAGTGTTAGTGTTAGTTAATTCGAGTTGCATGTCATGGATTATAGCTGCATATTGGAAATTGGTGTCTTATGTGTGTTGTATACATGCGGGTGTATAAATATGTGAAGAATGTGTATATATATGGTGTTTCTTGGTGAAAATAGTTGTTAATTTAGTGGTTTAAAGTACTAAAGTTTTGTATCATGGAAGTATATATATATGCGGCTTGTGTATATGTATATATGAGAGTGGATTTCTTGACTTATGTGATGTAGTTTATGGTGATAAGAGTGTTTAAGTGAATCTAATTGTTTAAAAAGTGTTGTATGTAATTAATCTCCTTTGCATGTAGTGTTCTTTTATAGTTAAGATAAAGAAATTAGTTGTAAATTAGTTGTTTAGGGGAGCTAAAGGGGTGTGATTAGCTAGATTATCTGGGGTGATAAAGCAAATATGAAGGTAGTGGTTTTGTGTGTGTGTGTAACCTCTGCAGCTCAGGGACTTTTTATCATGGCTGCCACCACCCACACTCGGCCGAGAGCTTGTAGTGTGGAGATGGTTTAGTTTCTTGTTAGTTTATATAATTACTTTTATTGTTGTATGATTAATCATAATTGCATGTTGAGTTAATGGCTTGCATGTTAGATTATTTTATGTTTGTTAATCGACTTGAATACATATTCTTTTTGTGATAAAACTGAAGATGTGCTAGTAAAATGATTGTTTGAATTCTATGGTATGCTTGATGTTTAGTCGAATTATTTATCTCGGATTTATGAAATCGGAACTTGATTTCTGTGGCTTTAGCCGATAGGAAGGAGATAGTGATGTTGTTAAATGAATTTAACTTCTAAACATAATTATGGCAATAAATTAGTAATGCATGCTAAGATATCTTGATGTATCTTAGTTTTGATATATGCATGTCATTGTTTTGTTGTTGCTGAGAGAAACATGTATTTAAATGGCTTTTCTGTGTGAAATTGATTGTTAATATAGTTATAAAGATATCATGTTTGATTTCAAAGTATTAGGTTTTGCTAAATTCGTATAAAATTCATTACAGGTCGGAATGTTATGATTTCAGAGTCTCTAGAAAGATAATTCAATTCTCTACAATTTTGATTCTTTAAGTTTTTCGAAATTCTGCTTATAAGGAGGTGATTTCTGCAGTTTTTGTAACCTTCCAGAAAATTTTCAAAACTGAGAGGCAGACTTTGAAAATTTATAGTAAATTAAATATTTATCAGAAAATTTTGAAGAATACCATTTTGAAAATATCTTTTCAAACTCTATATTTTGTGTTCACAACTCAGAGTCATATTTTGGGATTTAGGAGTCTTAAATGTCAAATTACTTCTATGATCAGGGCCTGACTCTGATCAGGCAGCCCACATTTATCCAATTTCTGAATTCGTTATTATCTGTTTTTAATGAGCCTTACCCTTTTGGAAAGATCTCAGAAGTATCTACAACTTTCGTGTTTTATGATTTTTCATTTGACTTTAATATAACAGAGTAAATTGGCATTCTTTCGAGATGGTCGGGTTATACTTTAAACTCTTAATAGTCTATGTATAAGACATTGTAATGAGTAATCTTGTATCTAGCTTTAATATGGTAAATACGATAGAATATGTGTGTTTGTGTGATGGTGTGTGCTAGTATGTGCCTTATTGAAATTGGTTTATGTCCTTGGTTGTTAAATGTGTTTGGCTATTTGGTCTGTTTTGATTGTAAACTAGTATCGATAATAATGTACTAGTTGTGTAAAGTGTTTATAAGTCAATGTACTTAGTTTTTATAGAATGGCTTATTATTTACTTGTTTATTCTTGAAATAGTATAAAGAGCAAGTAAGTTGAATGGTATGTTTGTGATGAAGTTTGTATAGTAGTATTATACTACCATAATATAGTATTGTGATTGTATATAAGGCTGATTGCTTGTGTTTGGGTGTCGACAATGGTCGACTGGTATGTTGGAAATACAGAGGATATGCTGCCAAAATTTCGTTAAAATCTTTTAAAATCTAATGTAGTTTGGCTAGCTATCCAATCTAGTTTCACTTGTCGAGTAACTAGACTATCTTCGAAAAGCGATTACGTTTTCAAGATACTTAAATACTATTATAGTTTCACTAGGTTAGTTGCTAGTCGAATTAAGTTATCAAATGACGATCAGTTATTCGAATTAACTTAGTTTGACTTACAATTAATTCGTCAAACTATAATATGGATTTCAAATTCTTTTAAACTTAAAGTTTATTTTCTAAACATGATCAAATAATTTACAAGAGAGTTTTAAATTTAAAATTTTGTTTCAAATAAGGAATTATTTCCTAAGTTTGAAATTGAAGATCGGATAGTGACTATAGGTGCAATATGTGTTATGTGACCTGTTTATGATATGTGTGCTATATATATATATAAAATAATAGTGTATATATAAATATAATGAAGGTATCGAGGGGTAGTTAAGGTAGACGTTTAAAGTGAACGTCGAACTGTATTTAGAATGATTCTGAAATAGAGTTCTTACTCGTGTAGAGTTAAAGAGTGAGTACGCAAGCGTAGGAAAGGAAAAAGTTAATATTAAGATCCAGTGAATATTGTGGTTAGGCAGGACTGTGATAGTGTGATACTTTTGAGAGGCAAGTAACGAAACCTCAATTGCTCTCTCTCTCTCTTACTTATATTACTGCCTATTGATTTAAATTTTGAATACCATATCTCAGCCATTGATAAATAAGCCTGTTTCCTTTATATTTTCAAATGCTCACAATTTCATTCATTATGAGAAACTTTTGGTTCATTGTTGATAATACCTATGCTTGAACCCATTGCATTCTTTTTGATACCTGATACTTGACATGATATCCCTGAGTTTCAAAAATGAACTTAAATATGATTTCAGACTTTCCAATAAGGTCTTATTTCATCAAAAGGTTGGTAAAGCTTAAAATTGAAAGATATTTTCATAAATGATATAGGAATTCCGTCAAAAATGTTTTCTACGGATTCTTATAGATTGGAGGCGTAAGTGGCCGAGTGACGCCGGTCCAGCATTTTTGGTTGTGATGGTAAGCTAGCAATGGCAATAAGTCTAGCTGACTAGTTTTGGAACTAGTCTTAGAGGACCCTATATACATGGAAGTTCAGAAGGACGATTAGGTCTTGATGGGAGGCATTACGTGGCTGATCACCCGTATTGTCTATGACATTGTGGGAAAACTCCAATCAAAAGATATGTTTTGAAATAAAGATTTCCTTAGAAAATGTTTGCTTGAAAAGGTTTTTGAAAAGATGTTAGAAAGAATTTTAATAAGAGTTTTGAAAGAAAACTTGAATTTTGAACTGACTATAAGGAATTTTTCTATAATTCCTTTCCTTATTCCTTATATTGGATTTCCATTTGAATATCATAGTTGGCCTTGATACCTATTCACCCCTGATAGCTTAACTATTTTAATGTAATTGTTACTTGCTGAGCTTTTATAGCTCACATTGCTTTGTTATCTAAATTTTACAGTTAAGCTCGAGTATGGTTGGATTTAGAAGGTCAGCTAGGAAGAATGCTAACTTTGGACCTTCGCATACAGTTAGATTTGCTATGACATCACAGGTAGCTAGAAAGGGGGTAGATCAGTGGCAGCTTCTATATGAAGTTATCTTTTGTATTTAGAAAAGATTGTAATAGCATCATCTTGTGTAGTTAGATGTAACTTGTTTCATACCTTAACCTGTATTAGATCATGTAGCAGTGCAAGTGGCCATGGCATTATGTTTATGATTCTGTTTTATATTATTGTAATTTGTAGCATGGTGACTCCACAATCTAGGCCCCTGATTGTGAGGGTGTCACACAAAAGGTACCCAAGGCACATATTGGCCTAGCAAGGTGTTATATCCTGTATAACACATAGCTCACGCTGGACCGCCGCCACGGCCTCTTACGCAACCATCCAACCCATAAAAAAATTATTTTCCATCAAAGGAGTCGAATCAAATGACATCCTTAACCACATAACTCCCCATTTTTCATGGTCCGGAGTTTTCTCAACAACCGATGGCGAAATAACCAGAACAATTAGTTGTTTGCTAATCTCAATTCAAAGCTTCACTATATAGAGTAAGTTATAGCGAAATGTATAAACATTTAACTATTCTGAACTTAGAATAGTAGAGAAATTGAAAGAATAGAGTTCAGAGTCAATATTACTTGAATGATAAGTGAAGATATAAATACTTGCATAATATGATTCGAAATAAACGTCGCTTGAACAATAAGTGAATTTAGGGGTACTTGCCTGGTATGCTCGATAATCTCTTATTATATATCTGCCTATAGCTTTCGGCTACTATCTTCGTCTAACACTTGACCACACTCCTTGCTACTCGATTCTATAAACAAAAGGACTATCTTAATTGACAAAACTAAACTCAATCGACGTAACTATATGTCTTGACATCTACCCGATCATTTATAACTAAGCATGACATTTTAAAACTGTAAACAGATAGTATGCATATCATATAGCATGTAATCATGGCATTCGTACAACACGAAATTGCATATTCCATGTAACACATAAGTTAAATCATTAAAAGATACGTCTCAGGGCGTTCAGAATGAAAATCAGGTCAATAATAATATTTACCGACTCAAACTGATATTAAACGGACGAACGGTTTATTTATTATGAATAAAACAAGAAATAAATGGAATTAAATCAATTAATAATAATATTAATTGATTTTTAAATACCAAAATATAATTTTTAAACCTTTAAAATAATTTTCAGAAATTATTTGAATTAATTATAAATAATTTACATTTATTTAACTATTTATAAATAAAATTAAATGATTAATTGATTTTTAATCTATTAATTAAATTCATAAATAATTAACTAAAATAAATTATAAATAATTAAATCAAATTATATTTTTGAAAATAATTAAAGAAAATAATTTTAGGAATTTAAAATAATTCAGAAAATAATTTTAGAATTTAAAAATAATAAGTAAATGATTTTTAAATATAAAATAAATGATTTTTAGAAATTAGAAAAATGAATTTTGATTTTGAAAATAAAAATAAAAACAGAAACATGTTTCAGAATAGAAAACAGGCTGGGGAAAGATCGAACCCGGGTCAAGAGACCGGGTCGAAATCGGGTTAAAAGGATTTAACCGCGTCGGGAAGAACCCCTACCTGTTTCTGGGAAATCCCCAGTTTCCGGCGGGCCTTCGCGGGACTCGGGCGAACCTTAGACGGGGGTCAAAACACCGCCCCTTGCTTCCGTTTTTAGCCCATACAGTTTCTAAATTCTCCCACGATTCTTATCCAAACCATAACTAATAGAAACCACCCTGAAACCATCGATTCCATCCAAAATCCAGTTGAAAACCGGCGAAGCTATCGCAAAGTTTCGATTTTCCTTATTTCTAAACAAAACTTGCAAATATATATCTCAAATTGCTCATGGAATTCATACAAACATGTTTGAATACGCTTAAACATTAAATAATTGTTCAATAATCCAGAAATCTGATTTGAAAAACTTGATAACCAGAAACTTCGAACTTCACTAAATCGAAACCAAAATCAACGAATCAATACACGAAATCAATCCTTGGAACTCCAGGAACAATAACCAATAATCAAAAATATCAAACAACATCCTATGATCAAAACCGAATTAAAATAGCAAAAACAAATGAAAAAAATAAAATTACAGAAGGATTAACCTCAGTTTAAGATATTGGTAACAGATAGAGCTTGACGAGAGCTTCAAATCGACTATTCGAGCGTCACAAACGGATCCCGAAATCACCTTCAACTTTGGATTTTAATTCTTACCCTCAAGAACACCCCCAAGAATAATTCTTGATTTTATGATTTTTCTGAAAATTTTTATTTTATAAAAAAAATATATATGAATAAAATAACTGATTGGCTGGTATTTATATTTTTACAGAAATTATATCACAAAATAAATTAAGGGTTTTTTATCCCTAATTACAATAATTATGCCCCAAAGTAATAATTACGGGGAACAATTTTAAAAATGATAAAATACAAAATTAATGTCAAAATTCCCCGAAAATTGCGAATAATTCCAAAATACAAAAATTAAAGGTATTTGAAATACGAATAATTTGATAAAAATGAAAACACAGATTTTGTAGGGTTTGTCGTCTCGGTGGGGTCCCGGTCCGATGATTTTTGAAAAACAGGAACGATCCCTAAATTACCAAAAAACCTGATAACACATAAAATGCATTGAAACAAGCATAAAATGAAATAAAACGAGTACCTTAATAAATATGCAAATAAATACGAGTTCGAATTGCATATCGATTCATATAATTGCAGTTTAAACACATTTTAATCAATCGAAAAATTTTCTGGCCGCAAAGAAACACACATAACAGCTATAACATCTAATATCATGGCAATAATTACTCTAAATTTATAAAACACATAATATTTATTTATTTAACAAATAATATTCACATAATTTTCCCGGATATTACAATTGTTTAACCTCAGTTATCGTTATCATGACTTGCTGAGCTAGTTAGCTCACTCATGCGAATCTGTTTTTATATTCTACAGCTAAAAAGGTAATGGTTGATAGCGAGGTTTCCCAGTCCAGTGTGCGAGCTAGGATTCCAGGTTGAGTTGGATTGAGTGTAACGACTGGGAACTTTACGTTTATATTATATCATGATTATAATAAAATATGTGAATTAATGTGTCATTTATGTGTGATTATCTGAGAAACCCTAACTGTTACGTGATACGTGTATCCCATGTCATTTCTGCATTTTTAAGGTATTTTTCAGATATTTTATTATGCATTTATAGGTTTTATTTCAAACATTTTACGACCCAAACGATGATTTTAAAGCCAGTATTTCAAATAAAATAATGGGCCTTATTTTTCATCAAATGGCTTTTACAATCGCCTTGTTCTGAACATCTAGATAATTTATAAATTTTCTCGTTTTGCGAAAAATGATTTTTCCGGGCCCCATTGGGTGTCAAAAACCCCACAAAAATCACATTTTTATTTTTATAAGATTATAGGACTTTCATTTATATTATTTCTTTGCATTTTTGCATTATTCACAATTTTTGGGAATTTTTGGCATATATATTGCATATATAAAATATTTATAAATTAAACTTTAATACTCAAAAATTATAAAAATTAGGGCCCAATATTTTTATTTAATGTATAATTAGCCCCTTAATTTTAATTAGGAGTATTATTTTTACTACTATAAATAGCCTAATTTTTATTTAATTAATTATAATTAATCATTAAAATCTGCAAAATTACCAAAAATTCTCTGAAATCGGGTCGGGAAGAACAGGTTCGGGTCGAAGAATCAAGTCGTGATTTCTCACTGATTACAGCATCAAATCGTGTGATTCAAGTACTCAAATCGAAGGTTTTGATCCGTTCTTTCTGTTTCTTGCATCAATTTCACATTTTATTGCATCGTTTTTGATTTTTGATTTCTAGGGTTTATGTTCAAATTAGGGCTTTTTGAGTCTGGGGTTATTTTGATGTTTTGATGATTGATATAGCTTTGTTAGATGATTTACAGTCGATTCATGGTGTTTAATTGAACAAACGATGCTTGGATAATGATTCACGATTTCTAGGGTTTAGGTCGAATTTTCAAAACACAACTCGATGATTTCTGTGAATATTTGGTTCTTGTAATGTTAGGGCTTTGATTGTATATGTTCTTAGCTTCATTTTGCACTATATAACGTTTGATTTTATGTACAAATGAATGATTTGGGTTTTTGGCCGAAGTTCATGTCGATTTTGATCGGAGAAGATGACCCAAGGGTTATTCTGTGATGTTATTGCCAGAATTAGATTGCCAGAACGATTTGGAATTGAAACCCTGTGAAAAATGAACCAAACGGTTCCGTTTTTGGCCTGAAAGTGGCTCACCGGATTCTGCACTGGTGGCCGGATTCTGGGCAAAATCCGGCGTGTTCTTCACAACCCGGATTTTGACCCGTTTGACCCGTGTAAAATACCTGGGTTTGATCTGATTTTGTCAGGGATGGTTTTCTGACAACTGTTTCTGGAAATTATTTTTACTTTTTATTTTTATTAATTTTAAAAATTAGTTTTATTTATTTTGTAAATTGATTAATTAATTATTTAATTAATTAATTTATATTATAAATAATTCTGAATTATTTTCTAAAAATCAGATTGAATTATTTTCTTAATTATTTATTATTTATTTATTACTTATTAATTATTTAAAAGTAATTAATTATTTTGATAATTAATCAAATAATTTTCAATAAATCATAATAAATTCATTTTAATTTCAAAAATTATAGAAAAATTATTTTTAATTCTGATTTTCTTAAATAATGATTTAAAAATTATTTTTGGGTTTTAAAAATTAGTAATAATTATTTATAATGATTAATAAATGGAATTATCAGTATTTAATTAATAATAATTCAACCGTTAGTCCGTTTTGCGTGAAACGAAAGCCTGTTAACTCAGAAAAATGAATCCTTTTCATTAAAAATAATATCAAAGCTTAATTTTCTTTTAGAAGTTAGGTGATTTTGTGACTTGTTTGATTATCTGTCAAGTTACGTGCCGAGACGAGTTCGAAAAATTCCGGAAAAATGGGAAACGAGTCAGATAACGATCAGTTGAGCGATCAGCGAGTCGATTTTGGTTTTAAAAATTATTTTAACCATAAAAATGATTATGTGCTTATGTGCTTATGTGTATTACGTGGTTAATCGAGTCTTACTTGCTTATATGTAATACATGAGTCAGTCATAAGCGCATGGGTAGATGTTAGGATCGGTTTGAAGTCGATTCAAGATGCAAATGAAGTACGACGTGACTTAACCAGTCTGTTTTGCCAACAGAAGCTAAGCCAGTCAGGCCAGTTGAGTCGGTAATAGTCCAAGGTGAGACATAAGTGATTCAATTGCAGTAAGTCGCGCATAAGGCAAGTTTTTCCTTTATTCTACTTTCAGAATAGTGATATTGATTCAAATATTTATCCCATTTACATTCTCTTGATTATTGTTCTTGATCACTAATATACAATCCCTATTCCTTTGTTCATATTTCATTTCAATTCTTGATTTCTCCGTTTCTTTGGATTCTTGATTCATATTATGTTAGTAACACATGGAGATTGATATATTCTAGTGTTTGGAATATATCAAAGCATACCGATTGTCCCGGTTGCTAAGCGATGGACTGGATAATGATATTTTGGGTTTGAGTGTGTCTTAATCCTGAGGACCGGGATGACTGGTGCCTCGACGTGGGCCGTAGTACCTGGGTACCCGACTGGATCTATATATTGAGATATGGATCTGCATTATATTCTGACTGATCAGCATAATATAGATGCGAACTTGTGTCCAGTTTAGTTTATTTGTACTCGCTAGTAATGGCCTTCTTTCTATTCTCGTGAGGTTATATCTTGGCAGATATACCTAGGATGGCGGATTCATTTAAAATGCTTTAACACTGTTTATATGTTTGTGGACTTGTTGAGCAACTTTTGGCTCACCCCTTTTGTTGTTATTCACCTTATTGTTTTCAGTTAAGAAGGAATATGAAACCAATCAGGACTCGAGTGGTAAAGAAGCGAGTCAAGCCTCGGGATCCTCTTATACCCAAGGTGTTGATCCCAATCCAGGAAGAAAGCTTTGAGTTGCCCGAGCAGGTGGAGTGTTGATAGATAGTATGTGTGTGTGTTTGAATAAAAGTTGAACTTAGTTTAAAATGAATTAGACAATGGTTTATAATAAAGAGAGTTTGTGAGACTTTGAATGTTGGTTTGTAATAAAAGTAGTTAGTGGTTCTTGTTTTTATACTTCAACCTAAAAAGATCCTGGTTAGTGTTAAAGGGGTTTAATTTCATTTCTTTATTAATTTTTAATCAGATTGTACAGGTTTGGTGATTAGCTAGTAACCCCTAGACTTATACCCCGGGCCTGGAGGGCATTACAGGTTTGGCATCAGAGCTGTAGGTTTGGTCCCTGAAAACAAGAACATTAGGATTAAGATAGGATAGGGAGATCACATAAGATAGGGATAGTCAAATTAGGATGAATAGTGTTAGGATTTAGGTCAGATTAGAATAGGGAAATAATCTTAGGATTGTTAATGACCTTTTCTTTTCTTTGGTATATTATCAGATGACATCTTCTGGTTATTCTGCATCTTCCGAGAGGACAGTCACTGGGCCAGTAGTACCAGCCATACCTCCAGTATCTGAGTATATGTTTCCTCCTCTACCACCTCCACCACCATTGCCACAGGAGCCGGTACCAGCAGTACAGGGGATAGTGCATGACCCCATAGAGATGTTTGATCCATTTGAGTTCTTCAAGCCGATGGTTCCTTTACCTATTGAGCACCAGTTTATACTAGGTATTGAGCAGGAGTTACCACCACCACCATTGTTACCTCCTATACCAGTGCATGCCCCAGAGCCGGACATAGTTCAGATGATTCCAGTAGAGGGGATGGGAGAGCATGATGTGGATCTACAGTTAGGTTTACCCCAGCAGGGTACAGGTATTCCGAGGGTTCCTTCTCAGGAGTCAGTAGGTCAGGTTGCTCAGCCGCATATGGTACCATACCATGAGTATAGAGTTATGAGGGATGATGTGGAGTATTGGCGGGCACAGTGTCGGGAGATTATGCATCTATTTGATCAGAGGGACAGAGGACCGTTAGCGGCCCTACAGCCGGATTATTATATGAGACAGCGATTATAGTCAGTGTTGATGAGTGCTACTTGGGAGCTGGATGATTTGACTCATGATGGACCTCCTTCTTTTACAGAGTTCTACAGGGTTTTTTGCTTGGCACAGACTTTGGTCCAGGCACTTAGAGAGGAGCTTAGGCGTATTCCGCCCGGGTTCTGAGAGGGTTTGAGATGGTGACTCCAGAGTACATGTGTATATAGAGGAAGCATAGTATAACCTAGTGAGTAGTGTGTATGTGTCTATCAGTAGTTTAACTTGTAGTAGTAGTTTAACTTGTAGTGATAGTATGACTTGTAGCCGTAGTGATGACCAGTAGCCCGAGACTTTTTCTATCAAGTATTTACACCTGAAGCTGGTGTCACATATATATAAGATGAACTTTTTCAAATTCTTTTATTTAAATTTCAGTCTTTACAGTTTTACAGCATTTACTTTCACTTTACAGTTTTTCATATTATAATTCTTGTTGAAAAAAAAAACAATTCTTTTATTTAACTATTTATATTTCCAATCTGTACACTCAGCAACTGTTTTCTTTAAATAAACCATGTTATGAATACAAGATAAATTGTTTTCCATACATATTGTCTATTGTTTATTAAACTGTTAAATAAATATCACTTGTTTTATTATCAGAAGAAGATGGCACCAAAAAGAAAGACTAGGGCTGAGACCTCTAACAGCAATTCTGAAGATCAGACTAATGAGACCATGAACCAAATGTTCCATCTGATGCAACAACAGATGGTAATGATGCAGCAGCAGATGCAGCATCAGCAACAGTAGATACAACAACAAATGTTACAACAGCCACCTCGTCCTGAGCTTCAATTACCACTAGTATTACCTATTATTACTTTTAAGCAGTTTCAGTCAGTTAAACCTCCAGAGTTTGAAGGGACTACTGATCCTATTAAAGCTACCACCTGGTTAAAAGAAGTAGAGAAAGCGTTCGCACTAGTGAAGGTAGGTGAGGACCAGAAGACTAATTTTGCTAGTTACTTGTTGAAAGGAGAGGCGAATTATTGGTGGGAATCTAAAAAGGCCTTAGAGGGTGAAGAAGTTATTGCATGGGATAGGTTTAAAGAGTTGTTTTTAGAAAAGCATTTTCCTCGCTATGTGAAGAATCAAATGCAGATTAAGTTTCTAGAACTGAAGCAGGGAAATATGTCCGTGGCAGAATATGAAGCCAAATTTACTGAGTTGGCTAGGTTTGTTCCGGAACAGGTTGACACTGAAGAAAAACTAGTTCAAAGGTTTCAAGAAGGGTTACGACCATGGATTCGTGGCCAAGTTGCAGTTTTCGAATTAACGACGTATACCGTCATAGTTCAGAAATCTTTGATTATAGAAGGGGAAAGTGAAAGATCTCAGCAAGACAAGGGACAGGGAAGTTTCCAAGATCGCTCCAGCAGAAAGCCGGGATTCCAAGCCCGGGCAAATTTGAATTTTAAAAGGATAGGACAAGGTTCACAGAAGGCAGGTAATCGTTTCCAAACCTCCAGTCAGCAGGGAATGGTCAGAGTTCCAGTGTCGTACTGCAAGACATGTAATCGAAAGCATACCGGTGTATGTATCAAAAGGGATGTAACATGTTATCGGTGTAAGCAGAAAGGGCATTATTCTAATGAATGTCCAACAGGTAGAACATCAGAGATGACTTATTTCCAATGTGGAAAGAAAGGGCATATCGCCAGAAATTGCAAAGGATCAGCTATGGCAGCCAGTGTTCCGAGAGTGTTAGCATTACCTCCGCCGCCGCCTAATCAACCCAAAGTAAGAACTTTTAACATGACCATGAAAGAAGCGGTACAGAGTCCGAGTGTTATTGCAGGTACACTTTTGGTGAATTCCGTAATTTCAAAAGTATTAATTGATTCTGGAGCTACTCGTTCATTTGTTTCTGAAGAATTTCTTGATAAGTTACATTGTGAAATCGAATGGTTGGGCGAAACGTTAATTATAAAATTAGCGAATGACGACCAAGTTCCGGTAGATCGAGTATGTCCTGCGTGTGATATAGAAATAGCCGGACATCATTTTTTGGTAGATTTAATTCCTTTTAAGCTAGGAGAATTCGATATTATCTTGGGAATGGATTGGTTAGCATGTCATAACGCTCAGATAGATTGCGCGAATAAGAGAGTCAAATTGCGAACTGCGGAAAATGCAACGGTAATATTCAAAGGCGAAAAACAGTAGAAGAAATTTGTTACTGTGATGCAGACTAAACGATTGCTTCGACAAGGATGTGAGGCATACATAGCTTACGTGTTAGATACTGAAAGAGGAAGTCCTAGAATAGAAGACATTCCAATTGTGTGCGAGTTTCCAAATGTCTTTCCAGACGAGCTTCCAGGGTTACCACCAGATCGAGAAATTGAGTTCATAATTGATCTAGTACCAGGTACAGAACCAGTTTCGAAAGCTCCATATCGGATGGCTCCAGTCGAAATGAAGGAATTGTCAACGCAACTGCAAGATCTTCTAGACCGAGGCATCATACGACCTAGTGTATCCCCATGGGGTGCACCGGTGTTATTTGTGAAGAAGAAGGACGGCAGCATGCGATTATGCATTGACTATAGGGAATTGAATAAACTCACTATCAAGAACAAGTATCCCTTACCGAGAATCGACGATTTGTTCGATCAGCTAAAAGGAGCAGCATGGTTTTGAAAGATAGATTTGCGATCAGGCTATCATCAATTGAAGATTAAAGCTGAAGATATTCCAAAGACTGCGTTTTGTACAAGATATGGGCATTACGAGTTTTTGGTAATGGCATTCGGTCTGACAAACGCGCCAGCAGCATTCATGGATTTGATGAATAGAGTATTCAAGAAATATTTGGATAAATTCGTGATTGTATTCATTGATGACATCTTGATTTACTCCAAGTCAGAAGAAGAGCATGCAGAACACTTGAGAATAACTTTGGAAATTCTAAGGAAAGAGCAACTATATGCAAAATTTTTGAAATGTGAATTCTGGTTAAGAGAAGTACAATTCCTAGGGCATATTATCAGTAGAGAAGGCATTCAAATCGATCCAGCGAAGATTGAAGCTGTGTTAAATTGGAAAAGACCAAGGACGCCGACAAAAGTTCGAAGTTTCTTGGGATTGGCAGGATATTATCGAAGGTTTGTCAAAGATTTTGCGAAAATAGCAACGCCGCTGACCAAGTTAACTCGAAAAAGTGAAAAGTTTGAATGGAGTGATAAGTGTGAAGAATTTTTCAAGAGCTGAAAAATCGGTTACTAACCGCACCAGTACTTATATTGCCTGACGAGCTAGGAAATTTCATCATTTTCAGCGACGCTTCGTATCGCGGGTTAGGATGTGTACTGATGCAGCACGGTAACGTCATCGCATATGCTTCGAGATAACTTAAACCTCATAAACAAAAATATTCCACTCATGATCTGGAATTGGCAGCGATCGTATTTGTGTTGAAGCTTTGGAGACATTATCTCTACGGTGAAAAATATGAAATTTACACAGATCATAAAAGTCTAAAATATATCTTTACGCAAAAGGAGCTGAACATGCGACAACGTCGATGGCTGGAATTGATAAAGGATTACGACGTCATGATTAGTTATCATCCAGGGAAAGCAAATGTTGTAGCAGATGCGCTGAGCAGGAAAGAAAGATTGAATCGGTTAACTTCGTGTGAAGACTTAATCAAGGAATTCGACAAATTGGAAATTGAGATTCGTATTCCCAATGAATTTGCAGAAGCTATCTACACTATGTCTTTCCAATCAGAATTGTTAGAAAAGATTCGCCGCTGTCAAAATGAAGTGATGAGTCAAGATGACGACCTGACGGGAGAAGAAATCACAACTCAGAAAGATAATGAAGGAATTTTACACTTTATGTCGAGAATCTGAATCCCTAACGTAGTAGAATTAAAAGAAGAAATAATGCGAGATGCGCACAATTCGAAGTATTCCATTCATCCAGGAAGTACAAAAATGTATCGTGATCTGAAAGAAAACTTCTGGTGGCCGAACATGAAGAAGGAAATAGCTGAATGGATAAGTAAATGCTACACATGCCAGCGAGTTAAAGCGGAACATCAACGTCCGAGTGGATTATTGCAACCATTAGACATTCCAGAATGGAAATGGGAACATCTAGTGATGGATTTTGTGGTAGGACTACCAAGGACAAAGGCAAATCATGATGCGATATGGGTAATCATTGACAGACTCACGAAGACGGCACATTTTCTACCAATCAATGAAAGATTTTCACTCGACAAGCTAGTGCACATATATCTCAAAGAAATTGTGATGCGACATGGAGTTCCAGTATCTATCGTGTCTGATCGAGATCCTCGTTTCAACTCAAGATTTTGGAGACAATTTCAAGAATGTCTTGGAACTAAATTGAACATGAGTACCGCTTATCATCCGCAAACCGACGGGCAAAGCGAAAGAACTATCCAAACGATTGAAGATATGCTACGAGTTTGTGCGATTGATTTTAAAGGCAGTTGGGATGAACATCTACCCCTAGTGGAATTTTCTTATAATAACAGTTATCACGCCAGCATTGGAATGCCACCGTATGAAGCATTGTACGGGAGAAAATGCAGATCACTAGTATATTGGGATGAAATTGGAGAATGCAAAATTTTGGGTCCAGAACTAATTCAACAGATGAAAGAAAAGATTGAACTCATTCGAAAATGACTCGATGCAGCGCAAAACAGGCAACGCAAATATGCAGATCAAGCCAGGAAAGATATGGACTATCAGGAAGGAGAAAACGTACTACTCAAAATATCGCCATGGAAAGGATTAACCAGATTTAGCAATAAGGGTAAATTGAAACCACGATACGTTGGACCGTTTGAAATTTTGAAGAAAGTGGGAAAAGTTGCATACGAATTAGCTTTACCGCCTCATATGCATCATATTCACAATGTGTTTCACATGTCCATGCTTAAGCGATATAATCCTGATTCTAGGCATGTAATCGAGTATGAGCCGATAGAAATCCAACCTGATTTGTCTTTTATAGAACAGCCGGTAAAAATTTTAGATCGGCTAGAGAAAGTGTTGAGAAATAAGTCGGTATATTTAGTGCGAGTGTTGTGGAGAAATCCTATGGTTGAAGAATCAACCTGGGAACTCGAAAGTGAAATATTAGAGAAATACCCTCATTTGTTTTCATAAAAGATTCTGAGGACAGAATCCTTTTAAGGGGGAAGGATGTAACGACTGGGAACTTTACGTTTATATTATATCATGATTATAATAAAATATGTGAATTAATGTGTCATTTATGTGTGATTATCTGATAAACCCTAACTGTTACGTGATACGTGTATCCCATGTCATTTCTGTATTTTTAAGGTATTTTTCAGATATTTTATTATGCATTTATAGGTTTTATTTCAAACGTTTTACGACCCAAACGATGATTTTAAAGCCAGTATTTCAAATAAAATAATGGGCCTTATTTTTCATCAAATGGCTTTTACAATCGCCTTATTCTGAACATCTTGATAATTTATAAATTTTCTCGTTTTGTGAAAAATGATTTTTCCGGGCCCCATTGGGTGTCAAAAACCCCACAAAAATCACATTTTTATTTTTATAAAATTATAGGACTTTCATTTATATTATTTCTTTGTATTTTTGCAATATTCATAATTTTTGGGAATTTTTGGCATATATATTGCATATATAAAATATTTATAAATTAAACTTTAATACTCAAAAATTATAAAAATTAGGGCCCAATATTTTTATTTAATGTATAATTAGCCCCTTAATTTTAATTAGGAGTATTATTTTTACTACTATAAATAGCCTAATTTTTATCTAATTAATTATAATTAATCATTAAAATCTGCAAAATTACCAAAAATTCTCTGAAATTGGGTCGGGAAGAACAGGTTCGGGTCGAAGAATCAAGTCGTGATTTCTCACTGATTACAGCATCAAATCGTGTGATTCAAGTACTCAAATCGAAGGTTTTGATCCGTTCTTTCTGTTTCTTGCATCAATTTCACGTTTTATTGCATCGTTTTTGATTTTTGATTTCTAGGGTTTATGTTCGAATTAGGGCTTTTTGATTCTGGGGTTATTTTGATGTTTTGATGATTGATATAGCTTTGTTAGATGATTTACAGTCGATTCATGGTGTTTAATTGAACAAACGATGCTTGGATAATGATTCACAATTTCTAGGGTTTAGGTCGAATTTTCAAAACACAACTCGATGATTTCTGTGAATATTTGGTTCTTGTAATGTTAGGGCTTTGATTGTATATGTTCTTAGCTTCATTTTGCACTATATAACGTTTGATTTTATGTACAAATGAATGATTTGGGTTTTTGGCCGGAGTTCATGTCGATTTTGATCGGAGAAGATGACCCAAGGGTTATTCTGTGATGTTATTGCCAGAATTAAATTGCCAGAACGATTTGGAATTGAAACCCTGTGAAAAACGAACCAAACGGTTCCGTTTTTGGCCTGAAAGTGGCTCACCGGATTCTGCACCGGTGGCCGGATTCTGGGCAAAATCCGGCGTGTTCTTCACGACCCGGATTTTGACCCGTTTGACCCGTGTAAAATACCTGGGTTTGATCTGATTTTGTCAGGGATGGTTTTCTGACAACTGTTTCTGGAAATTATTTTTACTTTTTATTTTTATTAATTTTAAAAATCAGTTTTATTTATTTTGTAAATTGATTAATTAATTATTTAATTAATTAATTTATATTATAAATAATTCTGAATTATTTTCTAAAAATCAGATTGAATTATTTTCTTAATTATTTATTATTTATTTATTACTTATTAATTATTTAAAAGTGATTAATTATTTTGATAATTAATCAAATAATTTTCAATAAATCATAATAAATTCACTTTAATTTCAAAAATTATAGAAAAATTATTTTTAATTCTGATTTTCTTAAATAATGATTTAAAAATTATTTTTGGGTTTTAAAAATTAGTAATAATTATTTATAATGATTAATAAATGGAATTATCAGTATTTAATTAATAATAATTCAACCGTTAGTCCGTTTTGCGTGAAACGAAAGCCTGTTAACTCAGAAAAATGAATCCTTTTTATTAAAAATAATATCAAAGCTTAATTTCTTTTAGAAGTTAGTTGATTTTTGACTTGTTTGATTATCAGTCAAGTTACGTGCTGAGACGAGTCCGAAAAATTCCGGAAAAATGGGAAACGAGTCAGATAACGATCAGTTGAGCGATCAGCGAGTCGATTTTAGTTTTAAAAATTATTTTAACCATAAAAATGATTATGTGCTTATGTGCTTATGTGTATTACGTGGTTAATCGAGTCTTACTTGCTTATATGTAATACATGAGTCAGTCATAAGCGCATGGGTAGATGTTAGGATCGGTTTGAAGTCGATTCAAGATGCAAATGAAGTACGACGTGACTTAACCAGTCTATTTTGCCAACAGAAGCTAAGCCAGCCAGGCCAGTTGAGTCGGTAATAGTCCAAGGTGATAGATATAAGTGATTCAATTGCAGTAAGTCGCGCAGAAGGCAAGTTTTTCCTCTATTCTACTTTCAGAATAGTCATATTGATTCAAATATTTATCACATTTACATTCTCTTGATTATTGTTCTTGATCACTAATATACAATCCCTATTCCTTTGTTCATATTTCATTTCAATTCTTCATTTCTCCGTTTCTTTGGATTCTTGATTCATATTCTGTTGGTAACACATGGAGATTGATATATTCTAGTTTTTGGAATATATCAAAGCATACCGATTGTCCCGGTTGCTAAGCGATGGACTGGTTAATGATATTTTGGGATTGAGTGTGTCTTAATCTTGAGGACCGGGATGACTGGTGCCTCGACGTGGGCCGTAGTGCCTGGGTACCCGACTGGATCTATATATTGAGATATGGATCTGCATTATATTCTGACTGATCAGCAGAATATAGATGCGAACTTGTGTCCAGTTTAGTTTATTTGTACTCGCCAGTAATGGCCTTCTTTCTATTCTCGTGAGGTTATATCTTGGCAGATATACCTGGGATGGCGGATTCATTTAAAATGCTTTAACACTGTTTATATGTTTGTGGACTTGTTGAGCAACTTTTGGCTCACCCCTTTTGTTGTTATTCACCTTATTGTTTTCAGTTAAGAAGGAATATGAAACCAATCAGGACTCGAGTGGTAAAGAAGCGAGTCAAGCCTCGGGATCCTCTTATATCCAAGGTGTTGATCCTAATCCAGGAAGAAAGCTTTGAGTTGCCCGAGCAGGTGGAGTGTTGATAGATAGTATGTGTGTGTGTTTGAATAAAAGTTGAACTTAGTTTAAAATGAATTAGACAATGGTTTGTAATAAAGAGAGTTTGTGAGACTTTGAATGTTGGTTTATAATAAAAGTAGTTAGTGGTTCTTGTTTTTATACTTCAACCTAAAAAGATCCTGGTTAGTGTTAAAGGGGTTTAATTTCATTTCTTTATTAATTGTTAATCAGATTGTACAGGTTTGGTGATTAGCTAGTAACCCCCAGACTTATACCCCGGGCCTGGAGGGCGTTACATTGAGCTAGCAGGAGCTTTATATTGTAGCTGAGTTATGCAAGATTGTAAGAATAATTTCATTATCAGTTATAAGTTAAACTAGTTGGGATTTGCTACGATGTAATAAAAGTTACGGTTGTGTCTTTTTTCATACTTTAACCTATTTCGATCCGTGGTTTTGTATAGAAGGGTTATTACTTATAATATTTTATATACAGGTTTATATATTGTATGTGTGTTGTGAATCCCAAACTTCTGACCCGGGTTTGGAGGGTATCACAACAAGCCTAGATTATCGGGAATGGGTAGAGGGTTAGGATTAGGAGTAAGAAATAGAAAGATAGGACGTCGAGAGGTTGAGTGACACGGTATAGTAGGTTTTGGTATAATTTATGTTGTGATTTGAGATTCTTAACTTGCGGTATTGATTTTCAGATAGCAGCGATGGCATATCCTATTCCCGTACCATCTAATCATTCAGAGCCTTCAGTTTGAGGACCATCATCTCCACCCGGATCTGATTCACACCATGTTTTTCCACCAGTGTTAGTTATACTACCTCTTGTTTTAACAGTTGCACCTCTTCGAGATATTCTGCCACCCCCTGATATGAGACCACCTATTTGAGGACTCTAACTTGCTGGTTCTGACTCTACTGGACATTCAGTTGTGGGTACATCTTTTTAGTTTACTCCACACCTTATTCCATATCATCAGTTTGAGGCTTGCCTTATGGAGTAACATCATCCGTGAGGACATATTCGAGAGCTCCAACATATTGCGCATACCAGGGATATTAAGAGAGGTGAGAGGGATCTTAGAGAGAGGATTCATGTGTTTCGGAGAGTAGCTGCTGCCAAATTATATGGAGCCACTAGTGTGGCGCCCTCCAAACCCGGGTCAGAAGTTTGGGGTCCACGCACACCTTATCTATAACCTGTTTATAACAATAATAAAGATAATAATAATATGCAATGACCCTACTTACCAACTACCATGGACCGCAACAGGTTAAAGTATGCACACAAGCCAAACATACTATTATATTACAAACCGTTCAAATCCCATCTATTCAAACTCAAAACTGAGTATTAAACATTATTACAAACTTTTACAACTTAAATTATCCAAAAGAAGCCTACTTGCTCAGCTTTCTCAACCTGAACCCCTAGCTCTCGTACTGGACTGGGGATCCTCGTTACCAACTGGTTCCTTTTTAACTGGAAAGAACATAAACAGCATCGCACAAATGAGCTAACTAGCTCAGCAAGTTACAATGACAAAACTGAGAATAATGATCATCAGGCGAATATGGTTATGACATCAAGTGAACAATGAATTATGATTTAGAATTTGATATTATACTTTTATTTTAAAAACCAAGGTTAGGCTGCTGATCAGTCATGCACTAACCCCAAGCAAAGCACACATCATTGCTCTAACTACTGGATCCAAGGCACACATTGGCCTAACTTGACCATTATATGGTCTGACCACGAATCTGGTCCACAATTTTATAAAAACAATCCAATTCTAACATAATAACAGAATAAAAAATAATAAACAATAAACAGAATCAATAACAACATTGGATGTTCTATAATGAAATGGTTTTAGTTTTCATGAGGATCAATATGGCCTTTTCAAAGCTTGGATAACAAAGGAATCAACGTTTCAGGGTTCAAGGATTTGGTCTTTCAAAGCATAAGATACAATGGTTTGAGTATGTAGGTAATTCGATTTAGTGTTTGGTATTTAGTTTATATGAATTGGTAGAGTAGTATCGTATATTTGTGGTTTGTATTTGGGAATACAACAATCAATGGTCTAGAAAGAATCATGTTTATGGCTCAAGATCAATAACTGGATTCATGGTTAGGGTTCAGTGCTTCAAAGTACTTGCAATATAAAACAGGACTATCAATCACTATAATATCTCGAGAAAGTTTAGAACACTTGCCTGGTATTAGCTTACTACACTACACTCGCTTCCAATCACAATCGTCTTACTCCTCAACTACCTGTTTCCCTTTCCTACGTCTTGCCTCTTCTGCTCACATATCATAAGCATCTATCAATATTCAACTCATAGGATTCTATTCAACACATACTCCAATCTACCCTTCATTTTACCCAAATCTGATTAACGGATTGAAAGTTACGCAATAAACATGTAAACATCGAATATATAGACCGACAGTCAACTAACAAGTCACATATAACACATAACACTTCACATAATCTATGATATATCATTTATAAAGAAGTCCCGGGTCATAAATAGGCTTTTGGGTACTTAAAATAATTTTTAAAGCATTTTTCGGAATTAAAACGGGCCGTTAGATCAATTTCGGAGTAATAAATAGGGTTCGGTTGGCCAATTCTGGCTTCAAAACAATTTTATAATAATTATCGAGCCTTGAAAATAATTTAGAATAATATTTTTAAGCTCGAAACTATTTTTTGGAATTTTTAAATCATTTTTAAATAATTAAATCTAATTAAATAATTAATTAAAATCAATTAATAATTAAATAAATCAATTAATCAATTAATTTTCCAATTAATTGATTAATTAATCAATTAAAAATTAACTGAAATTAATTAACTAATTAATTCAGATTTATTTTTGAATTAAAAATAATTTTCGGAATTAAAATAATAATTTTTAGAATTTTCAGAAATTAAAAATAAATTTTTCTAATAAAAATAAATAGGAAATATGATTTTTAAATAATTTGTAAACAGGAATCCTAAATTTGCAAGTTCTGGAAACCTGGGGGATCAAACTGTATTGGTTTTAAAACTACAGGTACTAAACTGTAATTTTCCAGGGGGTCGCCGGAAAACGTTCTGTCTCGCCGGAGAAGACGATCTCAACGTCCTCACCCCACCAACACCTTCAGATCAACACTACACAACACCAGGAACACAACCATGCAATCAATTCCTCCTAACAATCCCTGAGTTGGCCGGAAAATGGCCGGGAAGTTCGCCGGTTTCCGGCGAACTCGATGTAACTTTAAAATCACAACTCCCTTCTCTACAGACCTCGTTGGTTTGTGAAACTTATACGACTGGATTGCAAATTTCACAGAGAACACAAGCCACTATACCACAACATCTATCAATCCCGAAATAAGAAACCCCCAAATTTCAATTAAGAACATTCATACGGGTTATAAACCCTAATTTCACAATTCGAAATTAAACCCACTTTTGAGCATGTTATTGAACTCCAAATCAGACGTATAATATATCAAAATCAGCAGGAAAACAAGCTCTACAACATGCAATCATCAAATCATACAAACAATCATCCGAACAAAAATTCATATTTTAATAAAATTAATTCGAAAATAAATAAAAATATAAAAAATAAACCTTGATTTCTGCAGTAAAACGAAGCTCAGAATCTAGTAGAACACTTCAAGACCTTTGGATTGAGTACTCGAGCTTTGAAAACAGAGATCAATAACACCTTCGATTTACTGTTTGATTCTCGGAAGTTTATATGAATATAAGATTTTTCTCTGGAAAATTATATAATTATCTGTCTGCAAATGATTTTGATACGAAATAAAATAAGGTAAAAGGCTATTTATATTTACGGAAAATTAGTATCCCGTTGGATCATTCCGGATATAAAACGGTACATTTATTTATAAAAACTGATCCAAACGGTATCGGTTTTCAGGATAATTATCCAAATCAGTGCAATTTGTACTGCGGTCTTGGTCTTAGCGCCTGGTTACACATATTACGAGGTGATAATTGTGATAGTTTACTAAAAAGCTCTCGTTTATCGAAAATACGAGTTTTATTGATTTACCGAAACGAATATTGTATCGAAAATATTGCGCCGGGACCCGCGCAGGACAAACCGTACGCAGGATCGAAAAAGTCGAAACAGGAATATTCTCGGAATATTACAATTAGGTTAGGAAGGAGTTCTCGGAAGAGTTTCGGGTTCCAAAAACGTAACAACGGATGACGTCGGTCGGTTCCCGTTTTTATAAAATAGATTTTAAATACCCGGAAAAAGTTTTTATAAAATTCATATGATTCCTATATATTCATAAATCAACATAAAAATAATTAGGAAAATATGACAATTATCTATATTTTATTTTGGACATATAAAATTAAAATACTCAATTAATAATATTTTTAAACATCCAAACACATTTATCACTTAACAATTAATTCACGGAATAAACACTGAACACAGATAATAATTATTTATTAGCAAAAATAATTACACGATATATCCCGGATATTACATCCTTCCCCCCTTAAAAGATTCTGTCCTCAGAATCTCCTAAGAAAACAAATGAGGGTATTTTTTTTCTCATATCACTTTCTAACTCCCAGGTTGACTCTTCAACCTTTGGGTTTCTCCATAACACTCTTACTAGTTTTACCACTTTATTCCTCAATACTTTCTCTCTTTCCTCTAGAATCTCTATTGGACTCTCTACATATGACAAATCTGCCTGAAGCTCTATTGGCTCATATTCTATTACATGCCTGGAGTCTGGATTATATTTCTTAAGCAAAGATACGTGAAAAACATTATGAATGTGCTTCATGTGCGGAGGTAACGCCTACTCGTAAGCTACTTTGCCAACACGCTTTAGAATCTCAAAAGGTCCGACATATCTTGGGCTCAGCTTTCCTTTCTTTCCAAACCTCGTTAGTCCTTTCCACGGTGATACTTTCAGTAATACCAAGCTTCCTTCTTCGAATTCCATGTCTTTCCTTGACTAGTCTGCATATTTCATTTGACGGTCTTGTGCTGCTATCAATCTTTTCTGGATTACTTCAACAACTTCCTTTGTCTGCTGCACCAATTCAGGTCCAAGTATTTTACGTTCTCCTACTTCGTCCCAATATACTAGAGATCTACATTTGCGTCCATAAAGGGCTTCATAGGGTGGCATCCCAATGCTGGCGTGGTAACTGTTGTTATAAGCAAACTCTACCAGGGGTAAATACTCGTCCCAACTTCCTTTAAAATCAATAACACAAACATGTAACATGTCCTCGATTATCTGGATCGTTCTTTCACTTTGGCCGTCCGTCTGGGGGTGATAGGCCGTACTCATATTCAGTCTCGTTCCCAAACATTCTTGAAAACTCTTATAAAAATCTCGAATTAAATCTTGGATCTCGATCGGATTCGATAGACACAGGGACTCCATGACGAACTACAATTTCCTTCAGGTACATATGGACCAACTTATCGAGCGAAAATCTTTCATATATAGGCTGAAAATGAGCTGACTTGGTAAGTCTGTCCACTATAGCCCAAATGGCATCATGATTAGCTCTTGTCCTTGGTAATCCAACTATGAAATCCATGGCAATATGTTCCCACTTCCATTCTGGAATTTCCAATGGCTGTAGCAATCCACTTGGTCTATGATGCTCGGCTTTAACTCTCTGACATGTATAACATCTGCTAACCCATTCCACAATTTCCCTCTTCATATCTGGCCACCAATAATTCTCCTTTAAATCTCTGTACATTTTGGTACTCCCTGGATGGATTGAATATCTTGAACTATGTGCTTCCTCTAAAATTTCATTCTTCAGCTCCGTTACTGGTGGAATCCAAATTCTAGAAGAAAACCTCAGAATACCTTGATCATCCTTTTGCGTGCATAATTCTTCACCTACCAAACGATTTATATCTTGATCCATTACATCTTCCTAACATTTCTTTATTTTCTCCAACAACTCCGGCTGGAAAGTCATACTGTACACTTTTGCTTCATCAGGCTTGTGAACTCTAATCTCCAATTCCAATTTCTGAAATTCCTTATATATCTCTTCAGGTACTGATAACACATTTAAGCTTTCCTTCCGACTTAATGCGTCTGCTACAACATTCACTTTACCGGGATGATAATTAATCGAACAATCATAATCCTTGATTAATTCTAACCATCTCCTTTGCCTCATATTAAGTTTCTTTTGGGTGAATATTTACTTTAAACTTTTGTGATCCGTATAAATCTCACACTTCTCTCCATACAGGTAATGTATCCAAATCTTCAATCGAAAACTATGGTTACTAGTTCCAAATCATGAGTAGGATACTTCTGTTCATGTGGTTTCAATTGCCTTGACGCATATGCAATCACCTTATCGTGCTGCATTAGAACACAACCTAGTCCCTTGTGAGAAGCATCGCTATAAATTACAAAATTCCCTTGATTTTCTGGAAGTGACAAAACAGGTGCCGTGATTAATCGTTGCTTCAATTTCTGAAAACTTTCTTCGCACTTGTCGTTCTATGTAAACTTTTCATTCTTTCATGTAAGCTTTGTCAATGGTGTTGCAATCCTTGAGAAATTTTGAACGAATCGACGATAATATCCCGCCAATCCCAAGAAACTCCTTACTTCGGTGGATGTTCCCGGTCTTTCCCAATTAGTAATTGCCTCGATCTTTGCTGGGTCCACTTTGATCCCTTCGTTACTGACTATGTGCCCTAAGAACTGAACCTCCTCTAACCAAAACTCACACTTCGAGAGTTTAGCATATAACTTCTTTTTCCTTAAAATTTCCAAAGTTGTTCTCAAATGTTCCGCATGATCCTCTTCCGTTTTTGAATAAATTAAAATATCGTCTATAAACACAATAACAAACTTGTCCAAATACTCCTTGAAAATTCTATTCATCAGGTCCATAAATGCTGTCGGGGCATTGGTCAATCCAAAAGACATCACTAAAAACTCGTAATGTCCATACCTTGTTCTGAAAGCTGTCTTTGGTATATCTTCTGGGTTAATCTTCAGTTGATGATATCCCGATCTTAAATCAATCTCGAAGAAGTACTTGGCTCCCTTCAATTGGTCAAACAAATCGTCAATTCTAGGTAACAGATACTTGTTCTTGATTGTAAGCTTATTGAGCTCCCTATAGTCGATGCATAGTCTCATGCTTCCATCTTTCTTTTTGACAAATAATATCGGGGCTCCCCACGGGGATACACTGGGTCTGATTACTCCTTTCTCTAACAGCTCTTGCAATTGCTTCGCTAGCTCTTTCATCTCAACGGGCGCCATTCTGTACGGGGCCTTGGATACTGGTTCTGCTCCAGGTGCTAAGTCGATCGCAAATTCAATTTCTCTATCTGGAGGAAGTCCTGGTAACTCATCGGGAAACACGTTTGGAAATTCATTCACTACTGGAATATCTTCAAGTTTTGCTGGCTCCTGACTTCTGTCGATCACATATGCTACGAAATGCTCGCATCCTTGCCGTAATAACTTCTTGGCTTGAATCATTGTTAAGAACTTCTTTACTTGCTTCTGGCCCTTGAACGTTACTATTCTTTCGTCTGGCGTCTTCACCATTACCTTCTTATTTTGACAATCTATCTCGACATCGTGCTTAGATAACCAATCCATTCCTAATATAACATCAAATTCTCCTAACTTAAATGGTATCAAATCTACACAAAACTTACTACCAGAAATCTCAATCTCACAATTCCCACAAACTTGATTAACAGATACACGTTCTTGATTTGCTAATTCCACAGTCATTATTTCAATTAAATACTCAACTGGATAATTTAACTTACTAACAAAATCTTGTGAAATAAACGATCGAGTTGCTCCCGAATCTATTAACACTTTCGCATATAAATAATTCACATTAAGCGTACCTGCCACAACATCTGTATCCTGGATAGAATCCTTCACAGACATGTCAAAAACTCTAGCCCTTGGAGTCTCATTCACTGTTGGGGTAGATCCCATAATCCTCAATGCATTACTGACTGGGGCTGGTGTCTTGCAATCCCTGGCCATATGTCCTGGCTTTCCATATTTGAAGCACGTAAATCCAATGGCTGGAACCTTCATTGCTGGATTCCGGATAGGCTGATCCTTATTTACTGGCTCTCTTGCTGGCTGATTTCGGCACTCCCTCGAATAGTGCCCTTTCTTGTTGCATTTGAAACATACCACATTTAACTTATTACAAACTCCTACATGCTTCTTTCCACATACTTGAACATCTGGAAAAGTTAGTCTCAACTGATTCGGCTGATTCGGCTGATTCGCATTAACTGGACGGTTGCCCTGGCCTCCGTCGCCTGCATTCTGTCTCTTGAAATTAAAATTTCTTCTTTGCTGAAATTTTCCCTTCTTAAAATTTGGAAACTTTCCTGATTGTGACTGACTCTCATTCCCTTCCAATCTCCTTTTCTTGCTTTCCTTCTCCTTCTGTGACATCTCACTCTCTGTCTCCGCGATCATAGCCTTCTGTACCACTCCTACATAGGTATCCAATTCAAAAATGGCTACCCTCCCTCTGATCCATGGTTTCAAACCTTGCTGGAATCTCTTAGCCTTCTTCCTGTCAGTATCCACATATGACGGCACATACCTTGACAATTCCTCAAACTTACTCTCATAATCTGTCACCGACATGTTTCCTTGCTTTAGTTCTAAAAACTTCAACTCCATCTGATCCTGGATAAACTGAGGGAAATACTTTTCTAAAAGCAATTCCTTAAACCTCTCCCAAGTAATAACATATGTACCTTCCAATGTCTTCACCATCTAACACCAATAGGTGGCCTCATTCTTCAGATAGTAACTTGCAAACTCAACCTTCTGCTCCTCTTTTACTTTTACTAAGGCAAATGCCTTCTCTATTTCCTTTAACCAAACATTTGCTTCAATCGGCTCTAAGGAACCCTTGAATTCTAGTGGGTTTACTGCCTGAAAAGTTTTGAAAGTTACCTGGGGATTGGTCTGGCTTTGTTGTTGTTGTGCTAGGTGAACTGTTTGTTGGGCCAAGATTTGAAGAATCTGAGCTATTACTGGGTCTATGGGTCCTGGGTTTGCATTCTGGTTTGTATCGTCTTGGTTGTTATCGTTGTTGTTGTTGTTGGTTTCTTCATTCTGGGTGTTGGTGTGGGTATTTCTTCTGGGAGGCATTTTTCTGTAAAGAATCAAACAACTTATTTAGCTTTTAAACCAAATTCTTTGTAGAAAAGAAAAGTTTTGTAAAACAAAAATATCTCCTTTTTGAAAACAGTTATAACTAAGTAAATTGCATGCTTCTTTACAGAATATAAACAGTTATGAAAATAGGGTACATGGTATCACAGGGGTATAACTGGTGCAATAAATAAGGTAAAGTAAAACAGGTGCAATAAAATAAATGACAGTGCTGGAAAGGAAAAGGTACTGATATATATAGATCAAAATTTTTGGGTAGTACAAGCGTAAAGACGCTTCGGAAGCAAAAGCAAAAGGGTACAACAACCTACTCACTAGTCAGCATAGCTAGTCTATAAATACAACTCAAAATTCTACTGATACACACTACACACTACTGTACATACTACTCAGTTATAATAACACTGCTCAGTATCTCCATCTCTGGATCTCTGACTCAACTCCAAGGAAACTCTGGTCCTGCCAGCCTCTCAAAGTCCTCCATCACCTCAGTAGCCCAGCCCATCAGTACATCAGGGCCTCTGCCGGGTAGTGTAGCTCCATATAGCCTAGCCTCAAGAACCCTCTGTGTCACATGAATCTCCTCTCGAAGCTCCCTTACACCACAATCAACATCAGTAGTCCTAATGATATGTTGTAGTTCACTGATCTGGGCCAACAAGGAATCACGTTCCAATAGAAGAGCCTCATACTGGTAGTAAGGAACTGGGGG
Source organism: Apium graveolens (assembly GCF_009905375.1). NCBI lineage: Eukaryota > Viridiplantae > Streptophyta > Magnoliopsida > Apiales > Apiaceae > Apium > Apium graveolens. The sequence continues at coordinate 127,787 of NW_027417124.1, forward strand.
CAATGTAGACTGGAATGGGGCACTCACAACTGAATGCCCAGTGGAATCGGAATCAGCTGGTGGAAGTCCTCTGATAGGTGGCCTCATGCCTGGAGGTGGAATAGCCTGCAGTGGTACGGGCTGCAACACAGGTGGAGGTAGAATAGCCAATGCTGGTGGAATAATAGGACGTGGATCTGATGACGGTGCTCCAACTGAAGGCTCTGAGTGATCAGCTAATACGGGGATAAAAGAGTCGGCCATCGCTGCTATCTGAAATCATATCGCAATATAAGAATCTCGAACCATGACGCGAATTATACAAGTACCTATTATACCGAAGTACTCAACCTCTCGATGTTCTATCTTTTTATTCCTTACTTCTAATCCTAACCCTCTACCCATTCCCGTTATCCTAGGCTTGTGTCAGTGACTTATAACTTGTAGCTCTGATACCAAACCTGTGGCGCCCTCCAAACTCGAGTCAGAAGTTTGGGGTCGACACACACCATATCTATAACCTGTTTATAACAATAATAAAGATAATAATATTATACAATGACCCTACTTACCAACTACCATGGACCGCAACAGGTTAAAGTATGCATACAAGCCAAACACACTATTATATTATAAACCGTTCAAATCCCATCTATTCAAACTCAAAACTGAGTATTAAACATTATTACAAACTTTTACAACTTAAATTACCCAAAAGAAGCCTACTAGCTCAGCTTCCTCAACCTGAACCCCTAGCTCTCGTGCTGGACTGGGGATCCTCGTTACCAACTGGTTCCTTTTTAACTGGAAAGAACATAAACAACATCGCACAAATGAGCTAACTAGCTCAGCAAGTCACAATGACAAAACTGAGAATAATGATCATCAGGTGAATGTGGTTATGACATCAAGTGAACAATGAATTATGATTTAGAATTGGATATTATACTTTTATTTTAAAAACCAAGGTTAGGCTGCTGATAAGTCACGCACTAACCCCGAGCAAAGCACACGACATTGCTCTAACTACTGGATCCAAGGAACACATTGGCCTAACTTGACCATTATATGGTCTGACCACGAATCTGGTCCATAATTTTATAAAAACAATCCAATTCTAACATAATAACAGATTAAGCAATAATAAACAATAAACAGAATCATTAACAACATTGGATGTTCCATAATGAAATGGTTTCAGTTTTCATGAGGATCAATATGGCCTTTTCAAAGCTTGGATGCTGGGTAATGAAAGAATTGGATAACAAAGGAATCAACGTTTCAGGGTTCAAGGATTTGGTCTTTCAAAGCATAAGATACAATGGTTTGAGTATGTAGGTAATTTGATTCAGTGTTTGGTATTTAGTTTATATGAATTGGTAGAGTAGTATCGTATATTGTGGTTCGTATTTGGGTATACAATAATCAATGGTCTAGAAAGAATCAGGTTTACGGCTCAAGATCAATAACTGGATTCATGGTTAGGGTTCAGTGCTTCAAAGCACTTGCAATATAAAACAGGACTATCAATCACAATAATATCTAGAGAAAGTTCAGAACACTTGCCTGGTATTAGCTTACTACACTACACTCGCTTCCAATCACAATCATCTTACTCCTCAACTACCTGTTTCCCTTTCCTACGTCTTGCCTCTTCTGCTCACATATCATAAGCATCTATCAATATTCAACTCATAGGATTCTATTCAACACATACTCCTATCAACCCTTCGTTTTACCCAAATCCGATTAATGGATTGAAAGTTACGCTAAACATCGAATATACAGACCGACAGTCAACTAACAAGTCATATATAACACATAACACTTCACATAATCAATGATATATCATTTATAAAGAAGTCTCGGGTCATAAATAGGCTTTCGGGTACTTAAAATGATTTTTAAATCATTTTTCGAAATTAAAACGGGTCGTTGGATCAATTTCGGAGTAATAAATAGGGTTCGGTTGGCCAATTCTGGCTTCAAAACAATTTTATAATAATTATCGAGCCTTGAAAATAATTTAGAATAATATTTTTAAGCTCGAAACTATTTTTCGGAATTTTTAAATCATTTCTAAATAATTAAATCTAATTAAATAATTAATTAAAATCAATTAATAATCAATTAAATCAATTAATCAATTAATTTTCGAATTAATTGACCAATTAATCAATTAAAAATTAACTGAAATTAATTAACTAATTAATTCAGATTTATTTTTGAATTAAAACTAATTTCCGGAATTAAAATAATAATTTTTAGAATTTTCAGAAATTAAAAATGAATTTTTATAATAAAAATAAATATGAAATATGATTTTTAAATAATTTGTAAACAAGAATCCTAAATTTGGAAGTTCTGGAAACCTGGGGGACCATACTGTATCATTTTTAAAACTACATGTACTAAACTGTAATTTTCTGGGGGGGTCACCGGAAAATGTTCTGTCTCGCCGGAGAAGACGATCCTGACGTCCTTACCCCACCAACACCTCCAGATCAACACTACACAACACCATGAACACAACCATGCAATCAATTCCTCCTAACAATCCCTGAGTTGGCCGGAAAATGGCCGGGAAGTTCGCCGGTTTCCGCGAACTCGACGTAACTTTAAAATCACAACTCCCTTCTCTACAGACCTCGTTGGTTTGTGAAACTTATACGACTGGATTGAAAATTTCACAGAGAACACAAGCCACTATATCACAACATCTATCTATCCCGAAATAAGAAACCCCCAAATTTCAATTAAGAACATTCATACGGGTTATAAACCCTAATTTCACAATTCGAAAATTAAACCCAGTTTTGAGCATGTTATTGAACTCCAAATCAGACGTATAATATATCAAAATCATCAGGAAAACAAGCTCTACAACATGCAATCATCAAATCATACAAACAATCATCCGAACAAAAATTCATATTTTTAATAAAATTAATTCGAAAATAAATAAAAATATAGAAAATAAACCTTGATTTCTGCAGTAAAACGAAGCTCAGAATCTGGTAGAACACTTCAAGACCTTTGGATTGAGTACTCGAGCTTTGAAAACAGAGATCAATAACACCTTCGATTTGCTGTTTGATTCTCGGAAGTTTATATGAATATAAGATTTTTCTTTGGAAAATTATATAATTATCTGTCCGTAAATGATTTTGATACGAAATAAAATACGGTAAAAGGCTATTTATATTTATGGAAAATTAGTATCTCGTTGGATCATTCCGGATATAAAACGGTACATTTATTTATAAAAACTGATCCAAACGGTATCGGTTTTCGGGATAAATATCCAAATCAGTACAATTTGTACTGCAGTCTTGGTCTCAGCGCCTGGTTACACGTATTACGAGGTGATAATTATGATAGTTTATTAAAAAGCTTCCGTTTATCGATAATACGAGTTTTATTGATTTACCGAAACGAATATTGTATCGAAAATGTTGCGCCGGGACCCGCGCAGGACAAACCGTACGCCGGATCGAAAAAGTCGAAACATGGAATATGCTCAGAATATTAGAATTAGGTTAGGAAGGAGTTCTCAGAAGAGTTTCGGGTTCCAAAAATGTAACAACGGATGACGTCGCTCGGTTCCCGTTTTTATAAAATAGATTTTAAATACCCGGAAAAAGATTTTATAAAATTCATATGATTCCTATATATTCATAAATCAACATAAAAATAATTAGGAAGATATGACAATTATCTATATTTTATTTTGGACATATAAAAATTAAAATACTCAATTAATAATATTTTTAAACATCCAAACACATTTATCACTTAACAATTAATTCACGGAATAAACACTGAACACAGATAATAATTATTTATTAGCAAAAATAATTACACTATATATCCCGGATATTACAACTAGTGAGCATGCCACCCTTGATTACCTTGTGGAGTTTGCGAGTTACTATATGAAGAATGAAGCCACCTATTGGTCGGAAACTGTTAAGACATTGGAAGGTATGGATGTTATTGTTGGGATACATTCAAGGAGTTGTTTTTAGGAAAGTATTTTCCTCTGTTTGTTCAGGATCAAATGGAATTGAAGTTTCTAGAATTAAAGCAGGGGAATATGTCAATAGAAGATTACGGAAGTAAGTTTGAAGAACTGTTTAGGTTTGTACCATCATATGTAGACACTGACAGAAAGAAGGCCAAGAGATCTCAGCAAGGTCTTAAGCCATAGATTAGAGGGAAGGAAGCTATATTTGAGTTGGTCTCATATACAACAATAGTACAGAAAGCTATGATTGCAGAAGCAGAGAGTGAAATGTCACAGAAGGAGAAAGAGATTAAGAAAAGGAAGTTTGAGGGAAGTAAGGACAGTAATAAGCAGGGAAGTTTCCAAATTTTGGTAATCAGAAGAAAGGAAAGCTTCGGCCAGGAAGGAATTTTAATTTCAGGAAGGAAACTGTAGGAGACGAAGGACAAGGCAACTGCCCAACCATTGGAAATCAGCCAAACTAGCAAAGGCTAGCTTTACCAAAATGCCAGGTATGTGGAAAGAAATATGGAGAAGTTTGCAATAAGTTGAATTTAGTCTGTTATAAATGTAACCAGAAGGGGCACTATTCAAAGGGAGTGCCAAAATCAACCAGCCAGAGAACCAGTAAATAAGGATCAACCTACCAGGAATCAGGTAGGCAAGGTTCCAGCAATTGGATTTACATGTTTCAAATATGGAAAGCCAAGACATATAACAATAGATTGTAAAACAGCAGCCCCGGTCAGTAATGTACTAAGAATCATTGGATCTACTCCAGTAGTGAATGAGCCTCCCAGAGCTAGAGTTTATGCTATGTCTGTGAAGGATGCTATTCAGAACACGGATATTGTGACAGGTACGCTTACTGTGAATTATATGTGCTAAAGTGTGAGTAGATTCGGGAGCAACTCGATCATTTATTTCTTAAAATTTTGTGATAAGTTGAATTGCCTAGTTAAATTGTTAAATGAGATTATGAATGTTGAATTAGCAAATCAAGAGCGTGTATATGTTAACCAAGTGTGTGTGGACTGTGTGATTGAGATTTCTGGCAATAAGTTTTGTGCTGATTTGATACCATTTAAGTTAGGAGAATTTGACATTATTCTAGGAATGGATTTGCTATCAAAGGCAAGTAACAAGAAGGTAATTTTAAAGACGCCAGTTGAGAAAGTGGTAACGTTTAGAGGTCAAAAACAAGTAAAGAAGTTCTTCATGATGATTCAAGCAAAGAAGTTACTGCGACAAGGATGCGAGCATTATATGGCATATGTAATAGATAGAAGTCAAGAGCCAACAAAACTTAAATATATTCCAGTGGTCAATGAATTTCTAGACGTGTTCTTAGACAAGTTACCACGACTTCCTCCAGATAAAGAAATTAAGTTTACGATTGACTTATCACCTGGAACGGAACCAGTGTCCAAGGCCCCGTACAGAATGGCGCTAGTTGAAATGAAGGAGTTAACAAAGCAATTGCAAGAGTTACTGGAAAAAGGAGTAATTAGACCCAGTATGTCCCCATGGGGTTCACCGGTACTATTAGTTAAGAAGAAGGATAGAAGCATGAGATTATGTATCGACTATCGTGAACTCAACAAGCTTACTGTCAAGAACAAGTATCCATTACCTCGAATTAATGATTTGTTTGATCACCTCAAAGGATAAAAGTATTTTTCTAAAATTGATTTGAGATCTGGGTATCACTAACTGAAGATTAAACCTGAAGACATACCAAAGACAATTTTCAGAACAAGGTACAGTCATTATAAATTCTTAGTGATATCTTTTGGATTGACCAATGCCACGCAGGGGCGGACCGAGTGTAAGGCCATGGGTGGCCATGGCCCCCCCATTTTTTTGCAGCTTATTAGTAGTATGTAGTTTATATATACATGGATTGCAAAATATACCAATGGCCCCTCCCACTCAATAGTCTAGTTAAGTAAAAAGGCCCATATAAAGCCCAATATACAAGTGAAATTGACAAGTCATGTTAGAGCATTTCCCCTCTCTTGGCCCAGGATAATAAAATTGAACTCCAGATCTCTATTTTTAGTTTTCAGGTGCCAAAATAAGTTTTCAAGCTTTTAATCTCTATTTTGATTTTAGTACCAATGATAATATAACCTTTTTAGTGCTTTAATGAAATTTTTTTGGCCCTCGTCATGTTTCAAGTCTGCATCCGCCCCTGATGCCACGATAACATTTATGGATTTGATGAACATAATATTTAAGGAATATTTGGATAAGTTTGTCATTGTGTTTATATGTTAGATATATTTGATAATGTCATGGCTAATATGATTTATGTTTAGTTTTCAGATCTTACTTAAACAGGATAAATCAGTACTTACTGGAAGTCAGGACTTAAGGATATCAATACTTATATTATCAGGAGATAATCATCAGAAGATGGATATCAGAACTTAAGTACCGAAGGACGTTCAGATAAGGACAGCAGCTCAAGAAAAGAAGATCTAGACAAACATAAGAAGAGATATGCGTGAAGAAGGAATTCTATGAAGAATAGAATACTTAGAAGAAAAGATATCTGATTGATATATTTTAGGAAACAAAATTATATTCCATATCAATTATCGATTATCTTGTAACTGTGTAGTATATAAACACAGACATAGGGTTTACACTATAAGTGTTATCATATTCGAGAAGATTATTCATTGTAACCCTAGCAGCTCTCGTGATATTTGTTCATCACTGAGAGGTAATAGTTTCATACTGTAACAGAGTTTATTATTTCAATAAAGTTTGTTTTCTTTTACTTGAGTTATTAAAGTTCGATTTGATTGTACTTTACACTGTATTCACCCCCTCTACAGTGTGTGTGTGACCTAACAAGTGGTATCAGAGCCTATCTGTTAACGCACAAACAGTTTAAGATCCAAATACAATCATGTCTGACACAGAAACTCCAACTAAGCCCACCAAAACTGAAGAACCTCCAAAGACACAAATTCAAAGCCGGTATAAGACCATCAGAGTTCCCATATTGAGACCATCTGAATATGCCATATGGAAGGTGAGGATGACCATGTTTCTGGAAGCTACAGATCCAGAATATCTTGATAGAATCAAGGAAGGACCTCACAAACCAACCAAGCTCGTTGTCAAAGACTGTACCAAAGGAGAAGAGTGATTACACTGCTGAAGATATCACATCAATTGCTAAGGATGCTAAGGTACGACACTTACTGCATAGTGCCATTGATAATATAATGTCAAACAAGGTAATTAACTGCAAGACTGCAAAGGAGATATGGGATGCTTTGGAAACAAGGTGTCAGGGAACTGATACAATCAAGAAGAACATGAAGACAATACTCACTCAAGAGTATGAACACGTTGACTCAAAGGCTAATGAGTCATTGACTGATTTATATGATAGATTTATCAAACTCTTGAATGATTTGTCACTGCTTAATAAGGAGTATGATCTTGAAGATTCAAACCTTAAATTCCTGTTAGCTCTTCCTGAATACTGGGATTTGAAGGCAAAAACAATAAGAGACAACTATAATCTTGATGAAACAACTCTTGATGAAATTTATGGAATGCTCAGGACTCATGAACTTGAGATGGAACAAAGAAGCAAGAGGAAGGGAGGAAAGTCAAGGATAGTTGCTCTTAAGGCTGAAGAAGAATCCCCCAAGGCAGCTACCTCAAGGAAAGAAAAGGGTAAAGCTCTTTTCACAAAGTCTGATACTGGGTCATCAAGTTCTGAAAGTGATGATGACTCAGATTCTGAAAGCTTGCCTGAGACTGATGTTGATGAGGAGATGATGAAGCTGTGTGCTCTTATGGTGAAAGGGATCAGAAAGATTGCATACAGGAAGTTCAGAAAGGGAAAGAAGTTTTCCGAGAAAGGCACAAGTTCTGATAAGAAGAATTTCAGAAGATCTGAGGGCAGAGGAGGAAAGTCTGATAGAGGAGATTATACCAATGTCAAATGCTATAACTGTGGTGAGAAAGGCCACATATCTCCTGATTGCAAGAAAGTGAAGAGTGACAAAGGCAAGGCTCTTGTCACAAAGAAGAAAAGCTGGACAGACACCTCAGACTCTGAAAGTGAGGAGAATTATGCTTTGATGCCAAATGCTGATAAAGCAAGTGTTGAAAGCAGTTCTAAAACTACTGAATCAAAGGTACCTCAGACTACTTATGCTTTTCATACTGATGATATTAATGAGTTGAGAAGATATCTTAAAACCATGTTTGTTAGTTATAGAGATCAAACTTTAACATGTGAAAGATTAACTTCTGAAAATCTTGCTTTTAAGAAAAGAAATGATTTCTTAGAAAAAAGTTAGTTATGTTTCATCAAACTCAGAAAGATAGAGATGATGCTTTTTATGTTAGGGATGAAGTGCTAAAAATGAATGAATCTCTAAAAACTGAGTTAGAAAAGGAAAGAGAGGTTATCAGGACTTGGACTAACTCTGGCAGAACAACTCAAAATTTGCTTAGCAGTGAAAACTGGAAAGAGGGCTTAGGTTATGGAGAGGATAAGAATGATAAAGGAACTGTAGAAATTAAGCCTGTTGTTATTAAGCAAAAGCCAAAGTTAAAACCTGTTAAGTTTGTAACTGTAAAGTCTGATAATGAGAAATCAGAAGTTATAAAGAGGTTAACTTCTGACAAACTAAAACAGGAAAAGACAGCTGAGGTAAACATAGGCTTAATGACTAAGAAGCAGCTTAAGCATAAGCTGAAAGATGTTAAGAACGTAAACAAGGTAAAATCACCTAGGAAAAATAGAAATGGAAAGGAAGGTGTGAATAAAAGCAATGATTATAAACCTGTTCCTAAAGCTCCTAGGAAAACGTGTCATAACTGTGGAAGTTCTAACCATCTGGCTTCTTTTTGCAGGAAGAATAAGAACATAAACTCCTTACCTTCAAAGTCCGGAGTTAAGAGTCAGTCTGTTAGATATAAGCCACAAAATCCTTGTTTTCATTGTGGTAGTTTATGGCATTCCATTTATACTTGTAAGGAATATCATAGTTTGTACTATGATTATTATCAAATAAAACCTTCTTTAAAGAAGGTTTCCATTGTTCCTTCTAGTGTAAATTCTGATTCAAAGTCTGATAGTGTAAATTCTGATAAGAAAAATGTTAACATAAACTCTGATGCTAAATCCGCTGTAAATGTTAACAAACTTGATAAGGCCAAAGGATCCAAGCAAGTCTGGGTCCTTAAAACTAATCATTAGTGGTCTTTGTGATTGCAGGGCAACAGGAAAAAAATCCTAGTTTTGGACAGTGGATGTTCAGGACATATGACTGGAAATAAAGCCCTGCTATCAGACTTTGTGGAGAAAGTTGGCCCAAGTGTTTCTTATGGAGATCGCAACATTGGAAAAATGTTGGGATATGGAAATATCAATCTTGGGAATGTCATCATTAAAGAAGTAGGTCTGGTCTCAGGACATAAACACAATCTGCTGAGTGTAAGTCAAATCTTTGACAGAGGTTATCATGTTGATTTCTTTGAAGAACATTGTGAAGTTGTGAGTAAATCTAAAGGCAAAGTTGTTCTGAAAGGATACAGGCGTGGTAACATTTATGAAGCTAAGCTTTCAACAAGTACCGATGGTTCTGCAATCTGTCTGATAAGTAGAGCATCAATTGAAGAAAGCTGGAATTGGCACAAGAAACTCTCTCATTTAAATTTCAACAATATAAATGAGTTGGTCAAGAAAGATCTTGTGAGAGGACTGCCAAAGTCAGTATTTGCTCCTGATGGCCTTTGTGATTCTTGTCAGAAGGCCAAACAAAGAAAATCCTCATTTAAGAGAAAGACTGAATCATCAATTCTTGAGCCTTATCACCTACTACATGTTGATCTATTTGGTCCAGTGAATGTCATGTCTATTGCAAAGAAGAAATATGCCTTGGTCATAGTAGATAAATTCACCAGATACACATGGGTGTATTTCTTGCACACAAAAAATGAAACTGCATCTATCTTGATTGATCATGTCAAACAATTGGATAAATTGGTTAAAGATTCTGTGAAGACAATAAGGAGTGATAATGGCACTGAGTTCAAGAATTTGATAATGGAAGAGTTCTGCAAAAACCATGGAATCAAGCAGGAATTCTCTACTCCTGGAACTCCACAGCAATATGGAGTTGTTGAAAGGAAGAATAGAACTCTCATTGAAGCTGCACGTACAATGCTTGAAGAAGCAAAGCTTCCAACCTATTTCTGGGCTGAAGCTGTGCAGACTGCTTGTTTTACTCAAAATGCAACACTCATTAACAAGCAAGGAAAGACACCATATGAGATGGTGAAGAAAAAGAAGCCAAATCTGAAGTATTTTCATGTATTTGGATGCAAGTGTTTTGTTCTTAAGACTCATCCTAAACAGCTATCCAAATTTGATCTAAAAGCTGATGAAGGAATCTTTGTTGGATATCCACTTTCCACAAAAGCCTTCAGAGTCTATAACTTGAGAACAAGAGTGGTCATGGAGTCTATCAATGTCTCTTTTGATGACAAGAAGATTATTGGACTTGAAGATTTTATTGATCATGATCACCTGAGATTTGAAAATAAAGACTCAAATTCTGATACTGATAATCCTGACAATCTAAGTCCTGATACTGCAAACTCTGATGGATTAAACTCTGACGTTATTGAAACTGTGGTGACTACGCCAAAGGAAGATGCACCTATGCAGGGGGAGCATACTCAAGATCTTACCACATCTCAAGAAGCATCAGAACATACATCTCGCTCTTCAAGTTCTAATTCGTCAAGTTCTGATAAGCCAAGTTCTGATAGTTCTGAAAATCTAAATTCTGAAGAATCCAACTCAGAGAGCATAGTTTCAGGGGAAGCATCAGAAAATGAAAATGAAGACAGCATGGATCATGGGGGAGCATCCAGCTCTAAAGAAAACCTTCCATCTGCAAGGAAGTGGACTAAATCACATACACCTGATTTGATAATTGGAAATCCTGATGCGGGTGTCAGAACTAGAACAGGTACTTCAAATGAATGTTTTTATAATTCTTTTCTTTCTCAGACTGAGCCAAAGAAAGTTGAAGAATCTCTTCAAGATGCTGATTGGGTGCAAGCAATGCAGGAAGAGTTAAATGAATTTGAAAGAAACAAAGTCTGGACCCTAGTGCCAAGACCAAAAATAGACTGTTGTTGGTACAAAGTGGGTATTCAGAAACAAAACTGACAGTGATGGCATAATTACAAGGAATAAGGCAAGGCTGGTTGCAGAAGGATATTCTCAACAGGAGGGAATTGATTATGATGAAACTTTGCACCAGTTGCTAGGTTAGAAGCCATAAGGATATTTTTGGCTTATGCTGCTCACAAAAAGTTTACTGTCTTTCAAATGGATGTGCAAAGTGCTTTTCTCAATGGAGAATTGGAGGAAGAAGTATATGTTGAACAACCTCCGGGCTTTGTAGATTCCAAATATCCAGATTATGTCTACAGGCTTGATAAAGCACTTTATGGACTTAAGCAAGCTCCTAGAGCATGGTATGAGACTTTAGCTCAGTTTCTTCTGGAAAGTGGATTTAACAGAGGAACTATAGACAAAACACTGTTCTACCTCAACCATGGAAAGGACTTACTTCTGGTCAAGATTTATGTTGATGATATCATTTTTGGGTCTACAAATGACAGACTTTGCAAAACGTTTGCCAAACTGATGCAGTCAAGGTATCAGATGAGTATGATGGGGGAACTTAGCTATTTTCTAGGCCTTCAAATCAAGCAGAATGAAGAAGGCACTTTTATTTGTCAAACTAAGTAGACCAGAAACTTGCTGAAGAAATTTGGAATGCTAGATTGTTCAAGTGCATCTACTCACATGGCCACTGCAACAAAACTGGACAAGGATAATGGTAAATCAGTAGATATTCTGATTACAAAGGTATGATTGGCTCTCTACTCTATCTAACTGCAAGTAGACCTGATATCATGTATGCTACCTGTCTTTGTGCAAGATTTCAAGCATATCCAAGAGAACCTCATTTAACAGCTGTAAAAAGAATATTCAAGTATCTTAAGGGAACAACTGATCTGGCATTGTGGTATCCCGGAGAATCAGATTTTAAACTAATAGGTTACTCAGATGAAGATTTTGCAGGTTGCAAAATTGACAGGAAAAGCACAAGTGGAAGCTGCCAATTTCTTGGAGGCAGATTGGTTTCTTGGTTTAGCAAGAAATAAAAGTCAATTTCCACATCAACTGCAGAAGCAGAGTACATTGCTGTAGGAAGCTGTTGTG
>NW_027417125.1:0-89128 GCF_009905375.1 Apium graveolens
AGCCACTAAACCTCATAAGAACATGGTGGACAAATCCAAGTTCAAGGGTTTCAATTGTGGTATAAGTGGACACTTTGCAGTGAGTGCAGAATGCCAACTTCTGAAAAGAAAAAATTTGACCAAGTAGATTACAAAAAGAAATATTTTGATCTGCTCAAGCAAAGGAGAGGGCTTTCATTACTCAAGAAAAAGACTGGGCAGCTGATGGAGAAGAAGAGGATGAAGATGTGGAATATGTCAACTTGGCTCTCATGGTTGATTCTGAGGAAAATAAAGTTAGTTCATCAAGCAACCAGGTAATCACTACTGATTTAACACAGCTTACTAAAGAAGAGTGCAATGATGCTTTTAATGACATGTCTACTGAACTGTATCATTTACGTGTGTCTCTTAAATCTCTTGCTAAAGAAAATAGTAGGATTAAAGAGAATAATTTGTTTTTAAGTGATAGAAATGCTGTGTTAGAAGATAAGTTGATTGACCTAGAGAAAACTAAGCTACATTGTATATCTGTTGAAAATGAACTAGCTGAATCTGTTAAGAAAGTAGAAATACTTTCTAATCAATTAGAGAGAGAGCAAGAGGTGATTAAAGCCTGGAAGACATCTAGGGATGTTAGTGCTCAAATTGCCAAGGTCCAAGGAATTGAATCATTCTGTGAGACTGCCTGGGATAAAAACAAAAAGAAAATGGAATTAATTGATGGGCTGTCAACGGATGTGGAATCAACGGATGATGAAAGTTATCCGTTGAAGGAAGAAAAGGAGCATCCGTTGAAGGTTCCTCAATTAAAACAGGCAGATGTTTCTAAAAGTGAAAATCTAAAGAAACTCAACAAAAAGTTTGGTTCAACCTCCAAGAACTTTGTCAAAGAAGAAGCAAGCACATCCAAAGATTTCAGTAAGGTGAATATAGGACACATGACCTTAGAACAGTTAAAGAATAGGCTCAAAGTGGTTGAGGATAAAAAGGAAACTAAAAGGAAATCTAATAGAAATGGGAAGGTAGGGGTTAACAAACATAACAATTACACACCTGATAAGTATGCTCCTAGAAAAAGCTGTGTGCATTGTAGTAGTGTTAATCATCTATCTGCTAATTGCAAATCTACTAAGAAAACTCCCATTCCTGTACCCTCTTCCATGCCTAATATGTCTGCATCACCTCTGCATGCTATGCCTGTTATGTCTCAACAGAATCCTTATGCACATTTTGCAAACATGCCATATTTTAACAATCCTTATCTTGCTGCATTTGGTATGCCTCAAATGCCATACAATATGTCTATGTGGAATAACATGTTTGCACAATCCATGCCTTATCAAATTCCAAATGTGCTAAATGATTCTGTGACTAACCCTTCACCTCAACCAACTACATCTAAGATCAAGGTTGACTCAAAGTTACCTAAATCTAAAGATGCAGGAGGAATGAAGTCTAGGAGAAAGGCTAACAAGAATGGACCCAAGGAAACTTGGGTACCAAAATCAACTTGATTGATTTTATGGTGTGCAGGGAAAAAGAAGAAATCTATGGTACTTGGACAGTGGCTGTTCAAGACACATGACAGGAGATTTCTCCCTACTCACAGAGTTTAAGGAGAGAGCTGGCCCTAGCATAACCTTTGGAGATGACAGCAAAGGGTTCACTATGGGATATGGCTTGATTTCAACAAGGAATGTCATAATTGATGAAGTTGCATTAGTTGATGGTCTCAAGCACAACTTACTGAGCATCAGTCAACTATGTGATAGAGGGAATACAATTTCCTTCAATTCAGAAGCTTGTGTTGTCACCTGTAAGAAAGACAATAAAGTGGTTCTAACTGGAGTTAGAAAAGGAAATGTGTACTTAGCTGACTTCAACTCTACAGATGCAGAATCTATTACTTGTCTCTTCAGCAAAGCAAGTTCAGTTGAAAGTTGGCTATGGCACAAGAAGCTATCCCATTTGAATTTCAAGATAATGAATGATCTAGTCAAAAAGGACTTAGTTAGAGGAATTCCTCTTGTTGAATTCTCAAGGGATGGTTTGTGTGATGCTTGTCAGAAAGGCAAACAAAGAAAAGCATCATTCAAAAAGATGCTTGAAACAACAATTGATGTACCATTACAGCTGCTACATATGGATTTGTTTGGACCAGTCAATGTATTGTCAATTGCAAGAAAAAGATATTGCTTGGTGATTGTCGATGATTTCTCAAAGTTTTCATGGGTCTATTTTCTTGGATCAAAGGATGAAGCAAGTGAAATCATTATCAATCACATCAGGCAAGTCAATAATCATCCTGACTTGAAGGTTAGGAATATCAGGAGTGACAATGGGACTGAGTTCAAGAATTTGACAATGAGGCTGTTCTGTGAAGAAAATGGAATCATGCATGAGTTCTCAGCTCCAAGAACACCTCAGCAAAATGGGGTAGTTGAAAGAAAGAACAGATCTTTAATTGAGGCTGCCAGAACAATGCTTGAAGAATCAAAGCTACCAACATATTTCTGGGCTGAAGCTGTTAATTGTGCCTGCTACACTCAGAATATTTCTTTGATCAATCAAGCTAAAGGCATGACTCCTTATCAGTTGTTCAAGAGAAGAAAACCAACTCTAAACTTTCTTCATGTATTTGGATGCAAATGCTTTATACTGAGAAATCAATCTGACCATAAAGGGAAGTTTGATGCAAAGGCTGATGAAGGGATATTTGTTGGTTACTCAGCTGGAAAATCTTATAGGGTCTACAATCTAAGAACCAACATTGTTATGGAATCTGTGCATGTTGTGTTTGATGATAAAAGGATTGATGGACTAACAGATGAGGGACACCATGAAAGACTCAAATTTGACAACATTGAGATATATTGTGATGATAGTGAAGAGGAGATTGATGGAAATGACACTTCAAAAGGGATTCAAGATATGCCCTTGGATAATGCACAAAATACTGCATCCGTTGAAAGTCAGAATTCTGCATCCGTTGAAAGAGGCAATGCAGTATCCGTTGAAAGACATAGTGCATCATCCGTTGAAGTACATAATGAAGCATCCGTTGATCATAGTTCATCAACGGATAATCGACTTACATCATCAGTTGATGGAACTCCAAGTTCCCTGCAAAGGACCAACAACTCAGGGGGAGTTTCAACTGATCAAAACTCTGTCTCACATCATGACAATACTGAGGCCACCTCATCTAGAGACACATCTTCCACCTCAAAGGAAATGGACCAAGAATCATCCCTTTGAACTGATCATTGGTGATGCATCATCTAAAGTGCAAACAAGAAGAGCTACTCAAAATGAATATTTGTATAGTAGTTTTCTATCTCAGGAGGAACCTAAGAAAGTGGAAGAAGCCTTAATGGATCCAGATTGGATATTAGCTATGCAGGAAGAGCTGAACCAATTTGAGAGAAACAAAGTTTGGAAGCTGGTACCCAAGCCAAAGAACAAGAGTTCCATTGACACAAAATGGGTATTCAGAAACAAGATGGATGAAAATGGCATTGTCATAAGGAATAAAGCCAGATTGGTTGCTAAAGGCTATTCTCAACAAGAGGGAATAGATTTTGATGAAACATTTGCTCCAGTTGCAAGACTTGAAGCCATCAGAATCATTCTAGCCTATGCAGCTAATGCCAATTTCAAAGTCTATCAGATGGATGTCAAAAGTGCATTTCTAAATGGGGAATTGGAGGAAGAAGTTTATGTAAGCCAACCTCCAGGTTTTGAAGATCAAAATTTTCCAGACCATGTGTATTATCTGTTGAAAGCACTCTATGGACTAAAGCAAGCACCTAGAGCCTGGTATGAGACTTTGTCAAAGTTCCTTCTAGATAATCATTTCACAAGAGGTACTGTTGACAAAACTCTCTTCTTTAGAAATGTTAATGGCTCTAAGATACTTGTACAAATTTATGTAGATGATATTATATTTGGATCTACAGATGATAAGCTTTGTAAAAAGTTTGCTAAATTAATGCAAAATAAATATGAAATGAGCATGATGGGAGAGCTAACTTACTTTCTTGGGTTACAAGTTAAACAAGTTAGTGGTGGAATTTTCATTAGTCAAACTAAATATATTTATGATCTTTTAAAGAAGTTTGACTTAATGGATTGTTCACCTGCAAAAACTCCCATGGCCACTGCCACTAAGCTTGAATTAAACAAGGCTGAAAAGTCTGTGGATATTACAAGTTATAGAGGCATGGTTGGCTCACTTTTATATTTAACTGCTAGTAGACCTGATATAATGTTTTCTACATGTCTCTGTGCTAGATTTCAAGCTGACCCTAAAGAATCTCACTTAGTGGCTATTAAAAGAATTTTCAGATATCTCAAGGGACTCCAAATCTAGGAATTTGGTACCCTAGAGAGTCTGGTTTTGATCTAATTGGCTACTCAGATGCAGATTATGCAGGTTGCAAAATAGACAGGAAAAGCACAACAGGCACCTGTCAATTTCTAGGGAACAAGCTTGTATCATGGTTCAGCAAGAAGCAGAATTCAGTTTCCACATCAACAGCTGAAGCTGAGTACATTGCAGCTGGTAGTTGTTGTGCACAAATACTATGGATGAGGAACCAGTTATTTGACTATGGTATGACTGTTGACAAAATTCCAATATTTTGTGACAACACAAATGCCATTGCCATTACTGAAAATCCAGTGCAGCACTCAAGATCCAAGCACATTGATATCAAGTACCACTTCATTAGGGAACATGTGATGAAAGGTACAGTGGAACTTCATTTTGTTCCAAGTGAACAACAAATTGCAGACATATTTACCAAGCCACTTGATGAATCAACATTCACAAGATTGGTAAGTGAGCTAGGTATGCTTAACTACTCTTAAAATTCATGTCCTTATTGCAATTTGAATTGAAGCCTGAAATGTATTAGCTGCAAGAACAAATTTGATTTTTAACACAGATTATTCAATCAACGGATATTCCCTATCCGTTGAAAGTCAAAATTGTTCTGTCAACGGATGTTTATTATCCGTTGAAAGACATATACATTTCTGGAATTTTTTTTTATCCGTCAACGGATAAAACTGAAGTGCTCTTCAACGGATGACAGTTTACTTTATCCGTTGAAATATCACATCAGTCGATTCAGGTGTTTCACAGCCGTTGATTCTATTGTCTTAACCGTTGATACTCATACATACAGTTGATACTCATACATACAGTTGTATGTATTTGTTTTAAAGGTAGTTTTTAGAATACTTATAGTTTATTCTTAAACGGCTGAAATTCACTTACATATATTTATTGTTTATTTATGCTTTTTAATTTGAAAAAGTATATAAGCCCTTCTGATTTTTCATTTTTACTTTACGCTTTCTTGAAATTTCAAAGCTTTTACCATTTTCTCTCTGCAAAACCTTCAAGTTATTCTCTGCAATTTCTACTCACAACAATGGCACCAGTAGTAAAGATTATGTCTCAATCTGGATTCATCTATGAGAAGAACAATTTCATAGCTTTGGTAGAAAAGAATGAAGCCCACTCCGATTATCACAACATGATGGACTTCATCAAAAACTGTAAACTTAGCTATGCAATGCTGGAAGCCCCAACGATTTACTGTGAAGTAGTTGAGGAGATTTGGACAACTGCTGAGTTCAACTCCATAGATATGACTATCTCCTTCACCCTCAAAGGTAAAAATCACTGTGTTAACTGTGATGATTTACTAGCATGTTTTAAATTACCTGAGAACAATGCCATGACACCACACACTGATAATGATGTATCCAGCATGTTAGATTCCATAGGTTATTCTCTTAACTCTGCCAGTTTAGGGGGTATTAAAAGATAAGGCCTTAGGAAAGAATAGAGTTTTCTTGGGGATGCCTTTATCAAGGTTTTCTCTGGGAAAATTAGCAATTTTGATGCCATAACTTCATCTCTTGTTAATATGCTCTATATGCTTGTTTCTGATAGGTATTTTAATTTTAGCAACTATGTTATGCTAGAATTGGGTACTAGATTAGGTAACAAAGCTAATAGATCTAATAACATCTATTATGCTCGATTCTTTATGTTATTGGCTAACCATGTTGCTGAAGGTTTGGTCATAACCAATAAGAATAATAAACTCAAGTGCTGGGCACAAGAGAAAAGAGTTCTTGCAGATTTATTGAGAATGGATCTCAACAGCAGTGTGTCATCGGTATATTTACCAATCATGAATGCACCTCAGGTAGGCGAGGTAATTGCTTCTACAACTCCTACTTCTTCCAACCCCTCTATTTCTTTATCTTCTTGTGTGGCCATGGAATCTGTGGCAATGCCCCAACAGATTCCTACCAAGGTCACCAAAACTAAACTTTCAAAATCAAAGACAAAGAAAACCACCTCTGTTGTTTCTCAAAAGACAACAGTTGTAAAATCTACCATTAACCCTGAGGGGAGTGAACAGGGTGTGAGTGGTGAGGGGAGGGGTGAACATCAAAGAAACCCCCAGGATAAGGAAGGAGAGATAAGTGCTTCCCAAGCTAGCCAAGCCACAGTTTCTCAAAAAGCTGTGGTGGTTGAAAAGGTTACTAGCATATCCCTAGTTGCATCCTCCCAAAAGGATGTAACTATTGAAAATAGTTCCCAACCAGGAACACAGAACAAACGAGGGAGGGACAATAAAGCCAAACACTCACCAACAAAAGCCTTTATTAGAAGAAAGAGAGCCAGAACCCAATCTTCTACACAGGGTACACACACTGCACAGATACATCCATCTGTATCTATGCCTTCTCAAACTCAGTTTGATGTGGCTCCAACAAATGTGGAGTCACAGCCCCATTCTCTCACAATTAACACACATCAATCACCACACACTTCATCACCATCTCTAGATGTGGATATGTTATTCCCATCAATTCCTGATTCTCCCTCTTTACAACTCAGGGAGGAGCCCCACTCAAATACAGGTGATCATCATCTTTTAGATGATTTGTTGGATCACCCGCAAATTCTTTCAGATGTAATTGAAGGATCTGTGTCACCAAAACTAATATCAATCTACACAGATTCAACAGTTATATCACTTTCAATTTCTACTTCTTTTCCTTCTTCAACGGATATCACTCATCCGTTGACAAGTGGTTGTTCTTCAACGGATAAGCTTAACAGCAGTTATCCGTTGATACCATCAGTTTCACCTTCAACGGCTATCCCGCATCCGTTGATAGTCTCTACACACACAACTGAAACAATTCCAAGTGTAGAAGACTTGATTACTGTACAATCACTTCTAGGACTGAGGGAAGGGAGTGACAATTTGAGTGAGAGGCTGGGTTGCTCCCAGGCAAAAGGAGAGATTGAGAGCTCAAATATGCATGCTATTTCTTCCAGCATGGCAAAAGTAAGTGAGAGGAGTACCACCTTAGTAGGTGAAGGTGAGGGAGTGAGTTGTGTGAGCCAGGGGGAGCCCCTGATGCAAGAACATAGAGAAAATGAGAGAAAGGCAGGTACAACAGATATAAGAATGGATCCAGCCATTGCTAGTGAGTCAATGATTGTGAATGATGCTGAAAAGGAAAGATAATTTCAGCAACATTATAAAGCTGTAATTGATAACATTTCCTTGGATGCTGACACTTTTACTCATTCTGTTTCAGCCTATCAATTATTGGCTGCACAGAGCAATATGGAGGCAGAAAAGACACTACATCTAGTACCACTACATCTAGTACATACACCAGCATCTCTTCAAAGGGATAAAGCTGCTATTAACAAGATGCCTTCAACAGCTGGTGAGTCATCTGCAGAATTTGGAGTAAATTCTGATGATGATGACTTTGTTTCTTCTGATGGAAGCATGAACTTAGGGGGAGATGCAGGCCCTAGTTCTATTCCAAATCTACCTGAATGGGCCTTAACAAAGGAGTCTACAACAGGGCAATTCAATGTCTCCTTAGTCAAACAAATCAATACTATCCAACAGGCCATTCAGAAAACTTCTCATGCTGGTACAAAGGCTATCCTTACAGCTCACTTGGACTCACTGCATCTCATGAAGTTGCAGCAAGTAAGACAGAATCTGAGTGTGGATGAACTCAGAAAGGATATTGCTGACTTGAAATCCTACAATTCTGAAAAATTGGATTCAGTCATGCCCTATGGTACATTGCAGGACATTTTGTTGAGATTGAAAAAGGAATCCCATACTGAACAGAGGCTGTCCAAATTGGAAGACAGAGTTCAAGTTATTGAAGATTCTGTAGCCACCATTCTTCACAACCAACAATCTCAAACAAATCTACTTATGCAGCTGGCAAAAGCACAGGGCTTGACCCCTCTCCTTGATGATAACAAAAAGGGGGAGAGTAAAAGGGAAGGGGAAGGAGAGCCATCTACAAAAATCCAAATATCTAAAGTGCTAGTTCCTGCCATCACTACTTCTCCAATCATTCAAATCAAAGGAAAGCCTGATGGAATTGATTTAATCCAGCTAGCAGCAGCTGAAATTCAAGTGAAAGAGCAAAGGAGGAGAATTGAGGAAAGGGTGCAACAGTTGTTTGGCTCTACACAAGATAAATCAATATTTGTGAAACATAGCACAAAGGTTGAACCAATCAATATGGAGCACAAGCCAGAAAGGAGAAATAAGGTTGGAGAGACTTCTTTCAAGAATCTAAAACCTATGGTTCTCAAGCCAAACACTAGATCCAGCAAGGACTCCACAAAGAACCCTCTAGACTTTGCTCAGATGAAAGAAGTGGACTTTCCTCTTCCAAAGCCTGATGAAGACAAAGTTTTGGGTGCTAGCATCATGAAACATAAGGAGACCATGGATGAGGTAGTAAGGACAAACATGGCTATTATCCTTAGAGAGGGAAAGAGCATTTGTGTGATGCAAGGACATCCCAAATTCTCAATAGCCAAGAGGGAAGAA
The DNA here is from genome assembly GCF_009905375.1 of Apium graveolens. NCBI lineage: Eukaryota > Viridiplantae > Streptophyta > Magnoliopsida > Apiales > Apiaceae > Apium > Apium graveolens. Next base: position 8,901 of record NW_027417125.1, read on the forward strand.
ACCAAAAGGTTAAAGAAAGAAGCTGAAAAACTCAAGGCTGACAAAAGAGCACAAGCAAAGCTTGAACAAAAGCTAAAGTCAAGTCTAGTTGAAAATGAGAAAGGAATTGAAGTCAGGGGTGAAGACAAGATTGCAAACTTAGATGAGGTTTTTGGGAGTATATTTGGTGAAAGTATGGAGGAAAAAGAGAAATGGCAGAAGGGAAACAGAAGAAAGGCCAAGGCACATAGAAGGAGTGAAGACAACACTGAAGAAACTAAATCTCTACCTTCCATACCTGAACCCTTTGTTGCTGATCCCACTATAAACATCCATGGTGAACCAATCATCCCAAAAGAGGAACCTATTGATTGGGACACCATCAATTTGCCTACCTTTTTAACCACTCTTCCACTACCAAAGAAACAGAAAAGAAAATCCAAATCTACACCTCCCCTAAACTCTAAGAAATTCACTCAAAAACATAAACCTAACCCTAAGCCACCCATTTCTAAAGATGATTATGTTCACATCTGTGACATAAAAGAAATTTCAGACATTGAACTCTATCTGGATGAGCTGGAGGGGGTAAGGGGAATTGCTGCCTACAGACAGCTACCAGAGAGATTGGTGTTCAGATACAAAGGAACTGGGGAAAGAACATGGCCTCTCTACAGGATTCTGAATGAAGGCTACTCTACCTTGATCAGAGTCTTTTCAGCCATACAAAAGGATTCTGGCTTTACCAGGACTGCCAAAACTGAAATTCTCAACAAGATTGCCAACATAAGGAAAACTTGGAGGGAGCCCAATGCTTTGCCCAGAACCTTACTCATTCAAGAAAGGGGAACTACAATTCACAAATCACCTCATTGGTTGATGGAATTCAGAGATGATAAAGGAGTCAGAAGATTTTTCAGACTTGAAGACCAACTCAAGATTGCCAGCAATGAAACTCTCAAAGAAATGCAATCTAAGTTGGATATCAGTGATGAAGATGAAGCTGAATTCTTCAGACAACTCCAACTCCAAATTGAGGAAAATGACAAAGGGCTAGGAAAGAAAACCAGGGAACAAAGAAGAAAAGGATGATTTGCTCAGGCTAGAGGAGCACCCTTGGAAATACTGTAAATCTTCAATTATCTTCTAGTACATACACTTTTGCAGCACTTTTAAATTTCTATTTAGTTTCAGTTCATATATTTGTTAAGTGTTTTGTTATCATCAAGTTAACCTTGAATTTATGACTATAATTCTTATAGACATAAATAGGGGGAGATTGTTAGGAATATATGTGCATTAGTTTGATGATATGTTTAACAAAACACTTAAGTAGAAATCTAGTGTTTGTAGCCTCAACGGATAAGACTATTTTGGCTATCCGTTGATGGTGTAGCTTTACTTAGAAATAAGTCTAGTGTTGTAGCACATTTCAGTCTCTGAATTTGAAATATAATTCTTAAATGTTGAGGGAAATTATAAGTCATGTTGACTACTAGAGGATATGCAGATAGGAAGGCCAATTGTAAATATTTCATGCCTTGTAATTTTGTATAAATGAAATGGTGTCAACGGATAACTTAAAGACCTTCAATGGATGAGAAACAAAGCTTCAACGGATGTCTCTAAAGCTTTAACGGATAACATCCTTCAACGGATGAGTGCATCAACGGATAGAGCTTCAACTGCTAACACATCAACGGATAAAGCCATCAACGGATGAAGGCTTCAACGGATGTTCTGTTAAATAGCAGTTGACAAGTGGTAGTTGTACCTACAAACAGAGGCACATGGGTTGACAGAGACAACTGAGATGTGGTAGCCTATTTCAGGAACATCAGAAAAAGCAGCCATTCTACTCTAGTATAAAGAGGCAATAGTCAACAATGCACTGGAGTAAAAATGGAAAAGAAACAAGTGGAGAACTTATTTTATTATTGTATTTTTATCTTTGTCTTCACTTGTAAACTTGGTGATATATAAACCAAGCAGCAGCTAGTAATTAGATAAGAATTTTTCCAGAGCTGTTTAGAAATATCTTGAGAGAAAAATTATCTAGTTTGTACTAGGACGCAGCTGTGATCAACTTCTTGAATCACAGATTTTTTGAAATACCATCTCTGGTGGAACAACAATCCACCAGAAAAGTTTTTAAGGTCTGTTGTGTTCTTTACATTAGTGTTTAAATATATATCTGTCTGTATTAGCTTAAAGCAATTCATACACTTGTTTGTCTTAAACACATAGCCTTTGAAACTGCTCAAAACTAGAAAAAGTTTTGAGATTTATATTCAACCCCCCTTCTGTAAATCTCATTGTTAGTCCACTAGTAATAACACGATTTAGGGTTTGATTTTGATATGTTTGTGTTTGATGTTTGTGGTTGATGTTTGATTTTGATTTTGGATGTTTTTCATGTTTTCATCACTGCATGTCTTTATTGGGTTCGATTTAGTCTGCATTCTATTTTTTTATATTAATTTATTATGTTTTTTTATTATGTTTACTTGTAGCTGCACTCATTGCTCCTGCTTTTTCTGAGATTATTTGTTAGTTATTGTATGTATGTGAATGTATGCATAATTGATTATATATGGGAAAGTTTTGTTAGTTTGAGGATTTATGTTACTTGTTATATTATGGTTTATAAGTAATTTATATTTTTCGCACCATGTCGTTTAGTTTGAGGATTTATATTACTTGTTATTATGTTATATTGTATCCAGTCTTGTTCTTTCAAGATTGTGTGTAAACCGCTAAACTGATAAGAATGACGGTGAGGGAGTGTAATTCTTGATGGTAGAATTAGCATACTTTTGATTTGGAATTATGAATGCGGATGGTAGAATTAGCGTACTGAACCTGTTTAGATAAAATGAATAGGTAAAACCATATAAATAGTATGATAATACTTTCCTCTAATTATAGTATGATAGTATGATAGGTAACACTGTATAATTAGCGTACTTTCCTCTAATTATAGTACTTTGTATGATTTAAAATAGTATTAATGAGTAGGTAACACTGTATGAACGGGACCTGTTTATACAAAATATGTACTAAGAATTACAAAAGTGTTGAATTTCCTATCGACTTCATTAATAGGTCACAGGGTTCATAAAAATGGATGAGTATTACATTTGGATAGGTTTTCCAAGATCCAGTCCAGAGTATATAAGAGGGATAAAAGCATTTTTGAAAAATGCATTTCCCATCTACAAAAATGGCGATCAAATGAAGTGCCCGTGCAAAAAATATACTGAACGTAATTGGTATTGTCAAGATGTCATCTACGATCATCTTGTTTGCAATGGACCTTCTCCGTTACATGCCGATTGTATCTGTGAGGTTTCACAGACAAAATTAGGAGGTACTGATGACTTTGAAGATTGTAAAATGGGGATTGAATTTGAAGACAATTTAGATGCAATGTTCAATTATACGCGTAAGAATTTTGAAAATCAAGGAGGCTGTGAAGACGAACCAAATGCAGACGCTAAGAAATTTTTTCGGCATGTTGAAGAAGGAAAACAACCATTATATCCCGGTTGTACTACGTTTTCTCGATTAAGTTTCCTGATCAGATTTTAACCTTTAAAATGCGTTTACGGAATTAGTGAGTCTGCATTTGGAGAATTACTAAAGCTGATCAAAGTCCTGATGCCAATCTCCCTTTGTCTTTTAATGCTGCAAAGAGTGTTATTAGGGATTTAGGCCTTGACTACGAGAAAATACACGCGTGCCCCAATTTGTACACGAAGATAGTGTATGATCAATAAAGGATCTACCCCTTCCAGTGAAGGAAGAGAATGTTCAAGGCTGATCCACTTATGCTAGTTCAAGAATCTCTGGCTAGAGTGAATGAAATTAAAAAGGAGTTTCTAATTTGCGTAGAACTAAGCATAGTAAATGGTAAGCAAGTGATTAAATTAGATAGGTTTGACACGAGATCCATGTCTTGTATTTAATCGGGACATTGTAGGGTAGAAGGAGTTTATTGTACGGTAACTATTCACTGAATAGGTTCTTGGTATTCTAAGCAGTGAATTCATATTATCCGGATAGTCGCGATATGCTGAGAAGTATCCCTCACGATGTAGAATAAATATGATTAATTAATTAATCATATTTAATGAATTAGAGAATTCATATAAATAATGATAAAATAGTTTTATTATTATTTATTTCTACTACCGGCTTAATATTGAACCTACAGGGTCACACCATAAAAAGTGAATGATTTATTGGTGGAGGAATTAATTAATAATGGCTAATAATTATTTATTTATGAAATAAATAATTAATTGGCAAATTTAATAATTGATTAAATGAGATTTAATTGATTATAAATTAATTAAGAAAAGTTCTTAATATTATTAATTAAGATTTTAATTTTTGGAAATTAAATCAAGAGAGAGAATTATTTCTAAAGTGTTTAGAAAAAGGATTAATAATTAAAAGATGTTTTAATTATTAATGAGAATAATAAAGGGTTAATAATAATAATATTTTATGGGAAAATTTCAGCTGAAAATTTTGCCTAAAAATATACTATTATAAACCCTATTTTATTCGAACCCATTGAAATCCAAAAATTTCAGAAAACCTAATTCTCTCCACCTCCTCCTCCTCCCTTTGAATCGTTTTCTTGGTGGATACCGGTGGAGTGCTTCACGTTTGAGGAGCAGCTGCTAAGGATCTCCGAACGTTGCTTTTGGATCGCATATTAAAGGTTAGTAATCGATCCCTATGTTTTTACCATGATTTATATGCTTTTATTTGGATTTTATATGTGTAAAAGTGTTTTACCATGCCTCTGCTGCGATTAAAATCCATCAATGGTATTAGAGCTTAGGTTGTATGCATATAGATCTGTGGAAAAAATTTCAGAATTTTATGTGCTTGTATGAATTAATTATGATTTTTACAAGTTATATCATGGATTAATTTTGTCTGATGAGAAATCGTTTCTCAGAATAATTTTGAATGTTGATCTGGGTTCTACAAGTGTTGTAGATCGTCTTGGTATTTTTTCATAATTTTATGATGTATAGATTTTTTATTATGGATTTTTGAAGTTCTTGCAATTAAATTCGTAATTAAATAAGTATATATATATATGTATATTCAGTTGTATATATATATATATATATATCTATTTGTACATCTGCTGTGATGTTACTGTTGTTGTCTGTTGAATGCGGCACGGAAAACCGTGCAAGAAAGAAGAAGACACAGCACAGTACGGTGGCACAACAATCGAGGAAACCGGCGGTGAATCACTGAAGGGCAAAGGACCACACGTCTGCCACGCGCGCGTGGGGCTCACGCGCCGGTGTGCCACGCGCGGCGCGTGTCAGCCACGCGCTGGTCAAAGGTCAGACGGATGCTGACGTCATGCTGACGTCATCAGATGACGTCATGCTGACGTCAACACAGGGTTTCGGGTGCGTGAAGCGCGTGGGGCGCGTGGCGCGCGTGGGCGGAACTCAGACACGCGCTGTTAGGCGCGTGGGCGCGTGGCCGCGCATGGGGAAACTTCTTTCGGCGTGTGTGGGCGCGTGCCAGCTCATAATTGGGCGATTTTGGTGCCTTTGGATTCGTCTTTTCGAGATGCTTCTAATGGTATATTATATGATATTTTATGAAATTGTTTCGAACTGTTTATAGCTAACAGAAGTGTTTTAAAGCATGTCTTAACTGTTTTAAATGCTTCATGTGATACATAGAGATGTATAATGCTTAGACCTATATGCTAGATGATGTAACATGCCTACCTTACGTTTAATTTATGTTTATATATGTGATATATACTTAGTTTATCATGCGATGATAGATATAGGTGAACTTAAATGAACATAAGGCGTTTGTTAGACAACCTAGCATAGTGAAATTGTTTCATAACCTTAAGAATAATATTATGAATACAATCATGAGATTCTTGTGTTTATGAAACACGTAATTAAATATGAATTTTTGATATGAGAGAAAGGATGATTCTGTCAACAACAGATTTCTATCTGTAAGAAAGGGTTATTAAGTGACGCCTCTTGACAATGCTCCACCCGATCTGGGAATCATCTGATTATTGATTTGAAATATTTAATTTAAAAGGAAGAATTTCTTTATAATATGATTATGATTGTAACGTAATATAATCCCTCTAAAATTAAATAATATCAAGTAGTAATTGGCCAATGACACAACGGGCTTGTGTCGGTCATAGCCTTCCAACATGATAGAAAAGTAGTTCTTATTTTTGAATCATTGTTAGTTCGTGCTACAGCCGAGGGCTTTGATTTCGAAATAAGAAATACTCGTCTATTACATAGAGATGTGTACATTGAATAAGAATCTAAAGGTCGGTACGTGCCACAGCCGTGGGCCTTTGGGGACTGATTCAATTGTACGGAATGTTGGGTTAGACTTGACTTAGAATATTGAGTTTGTCGTGCCACAGCCGAGACTCAATTATTCAAGAGGCTAAAGTTTAATTAGGGAATAACATTAGATGTAATTGACAAGAGTTGTCTGCCTATTGAACATTACATGGCGTTTCATGCACACACGGGGTTGTGTAATGGAATGTAGGATCCCTATTCCCACTAGCATTATGAATGCTTAATTTTTCACGTAGGGGGTTGAATAAATTAGATAAACTAGTGGGAGCCACTTATGAATAAAGACCCGATTCATATAGTGTTTTTGAAATGAAATCGAATATTTGCTATGTGTTGTTATGTGTTTATCATTTACTGATTTACGATATACATTATGTCTTCTGCACTATCACTCAGGAGCATACTAGATGCTCACAAGTTGACTGGTCCTAATTATGCTGACTGGCTTCGAAACTTGAGAATTGTTCTCAGGGTTGAGAAGCTGGAATACGTGCTTGACTCACCTAAGCCTACTGAACCTGCTAGCGATGCACCTAATGATGAACATGTTGTATATCGTAAGTGGATAGATGATGCAAATGTTGCTCAATGCATCATGCTAGCTTCCATAAACATTGAGCTACAGAAGCAACATGAGCATATGGATGCTCACACTATCCTCATGCATCTAAAAGAGTTGTATGATGTGGCGGGGAGGACAGCTCGATATGAGATATCGAAGGAGCTGTTCAGTTGTAGGATGTCTGAGGGATCATCTGTGAATGACCATGTACTTAAGATGATCAATTTGATTGAACGTCTTGGACAACTTGGTTTTGCCATGGATGGGGAGCTGAGCCAAGACTTAGTCTTGCAATCACTTCCGAGTTCGTTCTCGCAGTTTGTTGTGAACTTTCACATGAATAAGTTGGGTGTCAGCCTGCCTGAACTCCACAACATGTTGAAGACTGCGGAATCGAATTTCCCCCCAAGAAGAGTTCTGTTCTTCTAATTGGTGAAGGTTCCAATCCTAAGAAAAGGAAGAGGAACTCTTCCAAGAAGAAGAAAGCAGGTGAGAAAACTCCGGTTCCACCAAAAGCTGAAGACCCCAAGAGCAAAGTTGTTTGCTTTCACTGTAACAAGGTGGGGCACTGGAAGAGGAACTGCACGGTTTACCTTGTAGAATTGAAGAAGAAGAAGAAGGGTAGTGAGACTGCCGCTTCTGATTCAGGTATGTTCATGATAGAAGTGAATATGTCATTAAGACAAATTTCTACTTGGGTATTAGATACCGCCTATGGTTCTGACATCTGCAATTCGTTGCGGGGACCAAGGAGAAGTAGGACTCTTGAGGAAGAGGAGGTGATTCTACTGATGGGAAATGGAGCAAGAGTTGTTGCTGAAGAAGTAGAATCATTTCATTTACATATGCCTGCGGGCAAGACTATTGTTTTTTTTTAATAATTGTTATTTTGTTCCCTCGATTGTGAGGAATATTATTCCCATGTTAGACTTGGCTGGATTTTCATTTATTATTGAGAATAATGAATGTTCTATTCTTAGAGATAATATTCTTTATGGACGTGGTACTTTAAATACTGGTCTGTATATATGTGACATAATTTACTTCAGATTGAACAAACTAATAAAAGAAAAGGGATGATGAAAATCTCACTTTATTGTGGCACTACAGTCTCCATTTAGTAGACATGGAGAGAGGACTGCAAATTTGCTAGGAATGGTACACACAGATGTATGTGGACCAATGTTTATGCAAGCCATGGGTGGATTTTCATACTTCATTACTTTCATAGATGATAGATCTAGATTCGGATATGTGTTTGATGAAACACAAGTCTGAAGCCTTTGAAAAGTTCAAAGAGCATAAGTATGAAGTGGAGAAACAACTAAACATAGTATTATAACTCTTCGATCAGATCGAGGTGGTGAATACTTTAATGGAGTGTTTCTAGATTATCTCAAAGTAAATGGTATAGTCTCCCGGTGGACTCCTCCAGATTGGTATCTGAAAGGAGAAATTGAACTTTATTAGACATAGTTTGGTCCATGAAGAGCTATGCGAATCTTCCAGTATTCCTATGGGGTTATGCATTGGAAACCTCAGCATATTTACTGAATAAGGTGCTTTCCAAATCTGTTCCTCAAATTCTATATGAGATATGGAAAGAAAGGAAACCGAGTCTTAAACACGTTAAGATTTGGGGATGTCCAGCTTATGTCAAGAAAGTTGACCCAGATAAGCTGGAATATCGATCCGTAAAATGTAGTTTTGTGGGATATCCTGAAGAGACTTTAGGGTATTACTTTTACACCGATCATCGGGTGTTTGTCTCTAGACATGCTACCTTCTTGGAAAAGGAGTTTATCCTTGAAGGAAACAGTGGGAGCAAAATTGAACTTGATGAAGTTCAAGAAGCACAAACTACTACGGATCAAGTGGAAACACCTGTTCTGACTGAACAACCTTCTGTGGAACAGCCCATTCGTAGGTCAAGGAGAGTGTCTCGCCAACCTGAGAGGTATTATGGCCTTATCATTGAGAATGGCAATGAGTTGTCAATCATTTGATGTTGACGACCCTGTGACCTATAATGAGGCTATGAGTAGTGTTGACTCAGAGAAATGGCATAGTGCCATGAAATACGGAATGGAATCTATGTATACGGTATACAAAAGATAGATTCTAGCAGATGGACAGGTGGAGACCTATAAGGCCAGGCTTGTGGCAAAAGGATTCGAACAAAGGCAATGGATTGACTTTTATGAAACCTTTTTACCTGTAGCCCTGTTAAAATCACTTCGGATTTTGCTTGCGGTTGCTGCTTACTACGACTATGAAATCTGGCAAATGGACGTGAAAACGGCCTTCCTTAATGGGAACTTGAAGAGGATGTGTATATGACACAGCCAGATGGCTTTCTTTTCAAGGGAAATGAAAACCTAGTGTGTAAGCTGCTGCGAACCATATGTGGTTTAAAGCAAGCTTCTCGAAAGATGGAACATCCGTTTTGATGAGACAATCAAAGAGTTTGGTTTTATCAAAAACGTAGATAAACCATGTGTCTACAAAAGGGTTAGTGGGAGCGCAGTAACATTTCTTGTATTGTATTGAAATAGAGTTGACACACATAACAACATAGGCGACCCACTTATAAAGCTACTTTCTGAAAGTCACTTTGATCGTTATAAAGACAAGATGGGTATTAGATACCAGAGTGATTGGCTTTAGTACAAGTGGGAGATTGAAAGGAATATGTCCTAAGTCCAATCATGTATTAGGATTTAGGAATAACCTTTTATGTAATATGTTTTGATTTCATTGATATTAATAAAAGACTTGTTTTGTTTTATTACGGGCTCTATCTATTTAATTATTTAAATAAAATATACCATAGTTTAGAGTAAAGCTTTTTATGGATTATGATGAGATCATAATAGTGAGACCTAAAAAGATGATAACTCTAAACTTAAATAGTTCCTGGTCATAGGATTACTAACTGGTAAGTAATAATCCGCAAAGATCGGTACATACTATGCTTGCTTCATTATGAAGGATGTCTGTTCTCATAGACATTTGTGTGGTGACACTATAGCTAGTATGTAGGTGCTTATTATAGAATAAGTTCACTGAACATGACTCGCCCAGCTGAACAACTGATGGAGTTCACTCACGTGTCAGCAGTTGTTCACTTAGTGATAGTTGTACAAGTATCCTTAGACTTGAGGTCATCATAGTCATCTTGTGTACACTGAACTATGCTTTGGTTTAGTTCTTAGTCTCCAGGGACAATTATTAGGGCTCTTCTGGGTATAGGAATTTGTACACGAAGATAGTGTATGATCAATAAAGGATCTACCCCTTCCAGTGAAGGAAGAGAATGTTCAAGGCTGATCCACTTATGCTAGTTCAGGAATCTCTGGCCAGAGTGAATGAAATTAGAAAGGAGTTTCTAATTTGCATAGAACTAAGCATAGTAAATGGTAAGCAAGTGATTAAATTAGATAAGCTTGACACGAGATCCATGCCTTGTATTTAATCGGGACATTGTAGGGTAGAAGGAGTTTATTGTACGGTAACTATTCACTGAATAGGTTCTTGGTATTCTAAGCAGTGAATTCATATTATCCGGATAGTCGCGATATGCTGAGAAGTATCCCTCACGATGTAGAATAAATATGATTAAATAATTAATCATATTTAATGAATTAGAGAATTCATATAAATAATGATAAAATAGTTTTATTATTATTTATTTCTACTACCGGCTTAATATTGAACCTACAGGGTCACACCATAAAAAGAGAATGATTTATTGGTGGAGGAATTAATTAATAATGGCTAATAATTATTTATTTATGAAATAAATAATTAATTGGCAAATTTAATAATTGATTAAATGAGATTTAATTGATTATAAATTAATTAAAAAAAGTTCTTAATATTATTAATTAAGATTTTAATTTTTGGAAATTAAATCAAGAGAGAGAATTATTTCTAAAGTGTTTAGAAAAAGGATTAATAATTAAAAGATGTTTTAATTATTAATGAGAATAATAAAGGGTTAATAATAATAATATTTTATGGGAAAATTTTAGCTGAAAATTTTGCCTATAAATATACTATTATAAACCCTATTTTATTCGAACCCATTGAAACCCAAAAATTTCAGAAAACCTAATTCTCTCCACCTCCTCCTCCTCCCTTTGAATCGTTTTCTTGGTGGATACCGGTGGAGTGCTTCACGTTTGAGGAGCAGCTACTAAGGATCTCCGAACGTTGCTTTTGGATCGCATATTAAAGGTTAGTAATCGATCCCTATGTTTTTATCACGATTTATATGCTTTTATTTGGATTTTATATGTGTAAAAGTGTTTTACCATGCCTCCGCTGTGATTAAAATCCATCAGCCCCAACAGCTGCATGTTGTATTGGGGTAAAAATAAAGAAAAAAATGAATGTGAAACTTGTGGTGTGTCGAGGTGGGTTGTACATGAAAAAAATGGCATCGTTGAAAATAATGATCCACTGAAGTTGATTCATAAAGTAGCAGCAAACGTGATGAGATACTTCCCACTACGATCAAGGTTACAGAGGATATTCCTGTGCAAAGACTTTTCCAGATTTATGAGATGGCACACATTAGGACGAACAAAAGATGGAAAATTAAGACATCCGGCTGATGTTTTGGCTTGGAAGGCGATGGATGCTCGTTATCCTGATTTTACAGCGGAAAATCGAAATGTTAGATTGGGTGTAGCAGCTGATGGTTTTAACCCATATCGTTCAATGAATTTAAGTCATAGTACATGGCCAATCGTGTTGGTAAATTATAACCTTCCCCCTTGGCTATGTATGAAACAAGAAAATCTGATTCTGTCCACGTTAATATCCAGTCCAGATTCTCCCAAGAACAATATTGATGTTCATATGCAGCCCTTAATTTCGGAGTTGAAAGCATAGTGGAAAGATGGTGTCGAAACTTATGATTCCCTGACCAGCGAGAATTTAATTTACGAGCAAGCGCGTTGTGGACAATAAGCGATTTTTCGGGGTACGCTATGTTATCAGGCTGGAGTACGAAGGGGAAACTAGCATGTCCAGAGTGCCATTACGAGACTTCTTCTGTTTATTTGAAACATAGGAAAAAAACTATCTACATGAATCATAGAAAGTTTCTTGATCCGACACACGAGTGGAGGCTAGATAAGAAGAGATTTAATGGTGAAATGGAAATGGGGAATAGTCCAGTGCCATTAACAGGAACAGAAATTGAAGAGTTATTATGGGGGTATGAAAATCAGTTTGGAGATAAGACCCGGAGAAAGCGTAAAAGGGTTGGCCCTTTAAAAAAATCAATATTTTTTGATCTGCCCTACTGGTGTCATAATCCGCTTCGACATAACTTGGACGCCATGCATATAGAGAAGAACATATGCGATAAAATATTAGGTACTTTGCTTAATATAAGTGGTAAGTCGAAGGATCACCTAAATGCTCGTTATGATTTACAGGATCGGGGCATAAGAAAGCCTCTTCATCCTATTAAAAGTGACGATGGAAAGCATATTGAAATTATGGCAGCGATATTTGACATGACAAATAAGGAAAAAGAAAATTTCTGCAGCCTATTGAAAAATGCCAAACTTCCTGATGGTAGTGCCTCAAATGTAAGTCGGTATTTGCACATAAAAGAGAGAAAGGTGGTGGGGTATAAGAGCCATGATGTTCATTTGATACTCCACTATTTATTGCAATTTTCCGTAAAAAATACATTAAAACCCGAGGTCGCATTACCGATGATCAGGTTGGGTTCATTTCTTCACGGTCTGTGGAGCAAGGTGGTAGAATTAGATGATATCAAGAAGTTGCAAAGAGAAATTGTGGTAATACTTTGTGAATTTGAAATGATTTTCATAGAGGCATTTTTCGATATTATGGTCCACTTGCCTGTACATCTATGCAGAGAAGTAGAATACGGTGGACCTGAGCACCTACGTTGCATGTTTGCAATTGAGCGATATCTAGGAAAGTTGAAAGGTTATGTTAGAAATAGAAGTAGGCCAGAAGGTTCTATTGCAGAAGGGTACTTGGCTGAAGAGTGTGTCACATTTTGTTCAAGGTTTCTGGACGTCGATGGAGTAGTAGAAAATAATTCAAATGATTTTGGAAAATATGGAACAAATGTGGAATATCACATCGGAACAAAAAAGAATAAGGATGGCAGGATATTCAAAATGAAAGATGCAGATTGGAAGGTAGCCCATCGTTATATTCTTTTTAATTCCGATAATAAGGAAATAGAAAGTTTAATCGAGTAAGTTCTAATGTCCCTTTTAGTTTACTCACCAGTTAAGTATTGATATCTATATATATTATTTGACATTATTAACTATTCAGGGAGCATCGAGCTTTCATGGATGGTCTTGCAAGTCAGCAAAAATATAAAAGGGAACGAGCACACATGGAAGACTTTTGGAAATGGTTAAAAGATGAGGTTCTGAAAAAAGAAAATATTTCAAGGGATTTAGAGGTGTTTGCTTTGGGGCCTAATCGACTAGCTAGGAAGTTTACGGGCTATGTAATAAATGGATACAGATTCCATACCAAATTTAGAGATTCCCGATGTACTACACAAAATAGTGGGGTATTTTTAACAGCCGAGACCACTACCTTTGCAAGCTCGAAAGACCAGAATCCAGTAGTTGGGGGTGTCAATTACTACGGATCAATCGAAGAAATATTCGAACTTGACTATTGGGGAGCTTTTACAGTGGTCCTGTTTAAATGTTGCTGGTACCAAGAAGAAAAAGATCATTTTGGTTTTACTCGAGTAAACTTTAATAAGTTACGCCAAAAATCTGATCCTTTTGTCCTATCTTCACAAGTTCAGCAAGTGTTTTATGTGGATGATCCAGTTGAGAAAAACTGCCAATATGTTATCAAAAAATTACTGAGGGACTGGTGCGACACTGAAAATCAGAACGCAATGGAAGAAGACTTGGGCAGTTATCATTCATATAATATTGGAATAAATTGTGAAACTGAAGGGGTTTGGATTAGGGACGATGTTCCTTTACCACAAATTTGTGTTCCATCTCCTTAGATTGTGTATTTGTATAACATAATAGTGGTTAACTATGTATTTTCATGTTGTTCTCTATTTTTATGTAAGGTCTTTAATTATGTGTTTGCAGTGTAGTTTAAATTTGCCGAACTATATAAGTTTCTTTTCTTTATTTAATTACCTTCATGTCCATTTGTTTTAGTCTACTTTTATTGCTTCTTTTTTTGTCTTTTTTGTCTTTTTTGTACATTTGTTCTCTGTTCTTTATTTAATTACCTTCATGTCCATTTGTATGCTGGTCATAGAGTTCTAATGTTTTTTTTCTACAGAATGGATAAAATGATAAATGTAAGGCTACACTATGAAGGACAATTTCAGAAGGCAAGTTATGTTGGTGGAAAGTCGATGTTGCTAACACGCGTGGACGTGGAAAGATTTTCCTACACTGTCCTTATTGAGTTTGTGAAAGATTACCTCAATTTCTCAGAAATTGGAGGAATCTATATAAGTAAAGGAAAGAGGGGTGGCTGGAATCTTTTGTTGGATGACAAGGATGTAAATTAACATGTACTTGGCTGCGAGAATGACGAAGAAATTCATTTTTACATTGACAACACTGTTGACCTGGACATTGAGCCCACTTGCCAGATGCAGCCACATGTTAAAATACGAGCAAGGAAAAACATAATTGAAGGTAATTAATTGCATTTCTTTGTAATCTTTGTGAAACAGTCCCATTTTGTGTATACTGATGCTAAGCCTCCTTAATTTGTATTTATGTGTAGCTAATCCAGGTTCTGCTAAGAAACAACCAGGTTCTGCTAAGAAACAACCGAAGCGTAAGTACACTACAACTCATTTGCTTCAACAGCAAAGGAGTAAGAGGACGAAAATTTCCCCCGTGCCTGAGATGAGTTCAAGTAAACAAGAAGCAAGTCTGAAAGAAAAAGGATCGACAAGGAGGAAATTACAGTTAGCAACTGAACCAGATGATGATGATGACAACGTAGAGAATGACCTTGATGTTGAGGTACTTTTGATTTTTTGTTCTCTTCAGGTGATTTAATTTCTATGGTTTAATTACTTTACACCTTATAACTATGGTTGCAGTTGCCTCCCCCGCCACCACTACCAGTGACAAACTATGAACTAGGGAGAATACAACGTATGAAAGAAAATGATGTAGTTTATAAATCACTTGGGTTGCCCACTTTAGTTGCTGATAAGGGAAAGCAAGCTGAAGAGATTAAAAAAACAAAAAATAAAGATCGATACCTAGAGGAAGGCGATGAATATTTTCCAGAAAATGAGAGTGAAGATGCCAGTGATGATTCATTAAAGGTACTAGATCATTACTAAATCTTTCGGAAAGATTTTTTTAGTGCTTTTGTATTAGTACATAATTTACGGTTAAAGGATTTTATAATGCTTAGTTGATAAAAGGTATCTTCCTCTGTCGTAGCTCCTTCATAGCAATCTAGAACAAAACACAGTATGTAATGACGCTTAAGTTTCAATCAATTCTTGCCAATAGCCATAATTAAATCATAAAAAAAAATATATTATTACGACCCCTGATAGTTATAATCTATATATCATTTCACATTATTAAATATTGATGAACAAGAGTTTTTGTGGTATTGAATTTATATAATATTTCATAATCATTAATTAGGATATTTAAATGCTAAGGATTAATTTCCTTTATACAGTTTCCACATGGTCTCCACGTTTTAGCATCTCTATATAAATAAGTTCAATTTTCATTATTAATCAAGTGCAAGTAATTTTTCCATTCTGGTACTAACTATCATTTTTTATTTTAGAGAAAAGAAATTGTCAAGTCAAAGAAAGCTAGAACTAACAGGGAAGCCGGACCGACAACTCGGTCGCGAGCTAATGCAGTAGTTCAAAGTGATGTCATTGTCACTGCAACAAAGAAGCAGCCCAACAAAGTTGGGAATAACAGGGAAGCGACTAGCTCGTTTAATCCACCAGCTCTAAAGCCAACATGTAGCAAAATGTTTAAACAATCTAGCAATCATGAAGAAGCTGGTTCAGTTGTTGCTTATTTAGCAATGCGTGAGCGTCAAAAGCAGAATCTTGCAGCTCCAACAATGGAAAATGTTCCTGAACTAGGCCAAGAAGGGATGGAAACCGAAGAAGTTGAAACATGTATATATTTTTGGATTATTTACATGTTTTTGTAAGGTTATGCATTGACTTGTATTCATTTTCTATAAACCTGGTATTAATGCAAAGTACAAGCTCCAAGAAAGCCTAGAGGGCGATCAAAAATGAGTGCAGTTCATGTCAGAGGTCCTAATGAAAAAGTAGTCATTAATGTGAATGAAGAGGGTCAGCCAATTTCTGATGAGCAGAAAAATGTGACGGAGTTGAGTAATTTTCTTGGAACACTATCCAAGGATAATGTATCTCTCACTTACATCAACTGGCATGTTGTTCCTGTGCAATTAAAGAACCAAATGCTGGAATATACTTTGGTAAATCTCTAAGACTTACTTGTGAATTTTAGTTGGCACTTTAGTAATTTTTTTTACTTGTGAATTTGTTGTTACTATGAAGGTCGAGCATATTAATTTCTGCTTTTAAATTAACTGATTTATTATTGCATCATCAAAACTTATTGCATCATCAAAACTTTGGTAGATATTAATTTCTGCTTTTAAATTAACTGATTTATTATTGCATCATCAGAACTTATTGCATCATCAGAACTTATTATCAAAACTTGGGTAGATATTAATTTCTGCTTTTAAATTAACTAATTTATTATCGCATCATCAGAACTTATTGCATCATCAGAATTTATTATCAAAACTTGGGTAGATATTAATTTCTGCTTTTAAATTAACTGATTTATTTCTTTATATATGTATATGTTAGGCTAGGTATGTTATTCCGGAAGAAGGGCACAAGTGGGTCATGCACACACTTAATGAGTCTTGGAGGCGATTTAAGTCTCTGATGAAAAAGGTACATTATAGGAAATATAGTACTGATGAGGAAAGGATTGAGAACAGGCCCGACACAATTCCGCTTGAAAATTTTAAAATGCTTTTGAAGTACTGGGGGATGAATCAGTTCAGGTACTATGCCCAATTTATATAATGTTAATATTGTTTCAGGTGGAACATAAAAGTTGAAATGAGGAAAATTCATGATAATAATATAATTCAATGTAAATTAAATTAATGAGATTTAAATAATAATGGTTGGATACATTTGTTGATACATTTTTTATTGCTTTTTAATTTAAAGTCCCTAGCTGAGGATAATGCTGCACGTCGTAATACAATAACTGAGACACATACCATGGGGCCCAGAACTCATGCACAAGCTAAAGAAAAGCTGGTATAATTTTCTTGTTTTCACTGTTAGTTTAAAGTACATTTTTGTTCGGTCGAATATTAATTGGTCCATCGTTTATGCACTAAAATTTTCTTGTATTGATACATGATAGGAAAAGAAGGACCTGAATATTGCCAAGCCATCTGATGCTGAAATCTACTTGGAAACCTATAAACGAGAACCAGGGAGAACTTACAAGACAGACACTGAAGAACTGAGAACAAAATATGTAAGTATAATATTATATTATACTGCAGTCATTTGAGTGCATGCTAGGCTTCAAATATTAATATAGTCATTTCTTCTAGAGGTAAGTTCAGGAATTGGTGAATGATGGAAACATTGTTGAGGCCAATGCACTTGTCCATGGTGGTAAACCTCATGGACGAAATTGGTTAGTGGGAAGAAAGGGTAAAAAACCTACAAATGACACGACTTATGCTGCTCCTTCAGACTAGTATGTGCAGAAGTTGTCTGCAAAAATAAAGCAAGAACTTGAATCTGATTTGGAGGCCAATGTGAACGCAAAAGTGCAGGAGAATATGTCGTGGATGACAACGGTACTCCTATTACTCAAGGCGGCACCGAAATTTAGACTATCCTTATGTCACTGGACCTAATATATAGAGATTGTCATTTCTTTTAAATGTTAGACTTAATTTTGTGTGCTTTTTGGCACATTGGACAACTTGTAATGAATTTAATAGTTAGTATGATGTTGGGGTTAGATGTATTTTGTGGATGGGCTTGTACTGGGGTTGGATGATGGTTGTTGGATGGCTAGTTGAATTGTTGAATGGTTGTAGTTGAATTGTTGAATGGTTGTTGGATGATTTTCATGGGTTTATGTAATTATCAAACAGTATCTTGCAATATTTTTAATTAAAGCGTTGCATTTGATATTTGGGTGTTGCACTATAAATTACTAGTATTGTTTTTACCAGAAATTGTGGTATTGCATTAACTATTTAAGTGTTGCCTTAAATTATGTTCTACTGTGCTAAAACAAGAGAAAAAGCGTTGCATTACATACAACTGATGTGGCATGGGGACCATTACTGATGTGGCATGAGGGCCCCCAACTACTTACGTGGCATCCACGTGTAATTTCTGTGGGACCAGTGATGACGTGTCATCCACGTGTCACATGCTGACATGGCCTTAATGTGGGCCTCACAGATGACGTGGAGTTTTAAATCTCTCTTATGTCAGATGCAACGCTGCTTGGTGTTGCATTTGATGTATTTACTGTTGCATTACATCTATTAGGCAATGCTTATTGGTGTTGCTTTAGACACCCAAAAAGTGTTGCATTAGGCCTCTAATGCAACGGCCGCAGATGTAACGCCCCTTGGTGTGCATTATTGAAAATGCAACGCTTTTCGGTCATAAGGCAACATCAGAAGAGCATAGCATTTGAGCACTTATGGCGTAGTGAACTTTTTCATCTTAATATTTGTCTCCTATGGGCGCGCCTTAAACTGAAAGAGTCATCATAAGAGGGCGCGCTCGAAGGAAAGGTGCAATTATAATAAAATACTAGCTCTCTAATCTTCAACTAATAAATAACCTTGATGCAAGGAGGACGTGCCTTGTTGGTGAGAGAGATCCTTCCACCGATGACACAATACCATTCCATATTTAATTTCTTGCTTCTTGCCAAATCATAGCTCCAAACTGCTGATCTCGTATTTTCCACAAAAAGTATGATTCTTTTATTCAAATCAAAGTCGAGCCTTTCTAAAAGTCTTCTATAATCACCAAATATTAGAGGGCGCGTCCTTTAGAGAGGCGGCATCTTCCTCAACAAAATTAACATTCTTAGAGGGTGTATCCTCTTTACGAGGAGCGTCATCTTCGACAAAGGTAACATCTTGGGAGGGCGCATCCTTTGTAAGAGGAGCGTCTACCTCGACAAATTTTTCATTCTTCGAGGGCGTGTCTTCTGTAAGAGAAGCCTCCACCTCGACAAGGTAACAACCTTGGAGGGCGCGTCCTCTCTAAGATGAGCGACTTATTTCGACAAGGTCTTCATCCTTGGAGGACGCGTCCTCTCTGAGAGGAGTGGTTTATCTCGACAAGGTCTTCATCATTAGAGGACGCGTCCTCTGTAAGAGGAGCATCTTATCTCGATAAGGTTTTCATCCTTGGAGGGAGCGTCCTCTGTACGAGGGGCGTCTACCTCGACAAGGGGAATTATCCTTGGAGGGTGCGTCCTCTGTAAGAGGAGCATCTACCTTGACAACGAGAATCATCTTTGGAGGGCGCGTCCTATGTAAGAAGCACATCTACCTCAGCAAGGGTTTTCATCCTTGGAGGGCGCGTCCTCTCTAAGTGGAGCATCTACCTCGACAAGGGGAATCATCCTTGGAGGGAGCTTCCTTACAGAGGAGCATCCACCTCGACAAGGGAAATCATCATTGGAGGGCACGTCCTCTGTAAGAGGAGCATCTACCTCGACAAGGGAAATCATCCTTGGAGGGCGCGTCCTCTGTAAGAGGAGCATCTACCTCCACAAGGGGGATCATCCTTGGAGGGTGCATCCTCTGTAAGAGGAGCATCAACCTCGACAAGGGTATTCATCCTTGGAGGGTACGTCTTCTGTCAGAGACGCATCCACCTTGATAAGGGTATTCATCCAAGGATGGTGCGTCCTCTGTCAGAGACACTTCCACCTCGACAAGAGAAATCATCCTTGAAGGACGCGTGCTCTGTCAGAAACGCATCCACCTTGACAAGGGTATTCATCCTTAGAGGGCGTGTCCTCTGTCAGAGACGCATCCACCTCGACAAGGGTATTCATCCTTGGAGGGCACATCCTCTGTCAGAGACGCATCCACCTCGACAAAGGGAATCATCCTTGGAGGGTGCGTCCTCTGTAAGAGGGGCATCTATCTCGACAAGGGTCTTCTACAGAATCTTCATGTAACAAAACTAAATCAAAGATCAATATTCTTAGAAGGCTTTTATCTTCAACAAAGCTCAAGGGATGCAAAAACTATCTCATGTTGAAACATCTCTCAGCGAGGCATCTCACGAAGTGGTATCTTGAGCATCTCTCTGATTTTTAGGAAAAGTAATACATCTTAATCATGTGGCAATATGTAATTCCACAGAACTGATGAGAGGTGACCTACCCCCCGAGCGTGCACCCTGTCAAAAATACTTTGTAGCCTCATCTTCCTCATTTGTTTCTAATGCAACTCCCATATTTTCTTTTTGCTAAAGACAACCAGATGACCTTGATAATCATATCGAAAGAAGAAGTCTTAACATATGAGCCAGATATGCTCAGGGCGTGTCCTGAAAAATCACTCAGATTATTGAGGATGTGAGGGCGTGTTCGCTAAAACTAAACTCTCGACATACTAGGAAGATCATTTTACTTCATTTGCTTCTTTATAAATCATGTATGTAATGTCGAGGAAGATGACATGGGTATTTCAATGAAGGCGCGCCTTAAGAAAGATAGCCTTGGAGAGTTTACTTATAACTATTGAGGATATAACATTACATCCTTAGATGGAGGATCATGTCCTGGGGCCTCACCTTGACAATCAAGGGGCGCGTCCTAGGACTCATGGTACCTCTACTCCGATAGATTATTTTCTCCTGAAGTTCCAATATTATGATTCTCCTTGTAGTCAATAAAGTTCACCTCACCATTAATATTATTTTGAGGGCGCGCCTTAAGAAAAGGGCGCGTCTTGAAAGATGAGGAAGTGGTTCCACCCGAGCCATTCTTGAAGCAGTGACTATAACTCATATGATCATCAAGACATATTCATTGAAAACTTCCATAGGCTTTCTCTTATGGGGGCGCGCCGTGGGAGGGCAATTCTCCACTGAATGTTTCACATGCAGAGGGCGCGCCTTAATATATTATGACGCAACGCTTGGTAATTCATGAGATTTTTCCTGATAATATTTCCTACCAGCAATAAACACAATTAATATGGAACTTGGAATGTTACCTGGAGGACGCGTCCTAGAGGGACAGACGTGTCCAGTCGGTGAATTCTCCTGGAATTTGCTGGAAGTCGTCTGGGCTCCAAATTTCTTAATCAAGGCGCGTCCTAAGAGTTTGTGGGGATTTTCTCCAAGCCAAGTCTCTTTCCCAATCCTCTTCCTGCACAAGTCCCAGAAACGAGTAACGAAAAATACAACGAAACTAGTTGAGTGTTTCCTTGAGGGATCGTCTTAAAGGCGATGATTAGCTCATGATAATAATGCCTTCTTCTTGGAGTGTTCTCCTCCCGATCGTTCTCATATTTGCGCCTGATTAAATCTTCTGATCTGAATAGTGTTCTCAAATCTTCTAAATCAAATAGGATTGTTCAATCTTCTTGTTGGAATTGGATTCTCCAATCTTCTAAATGGAATAGGATTCTCCCATCTTTTAGATCGAATAGAATTCTTCAATCTTCTAATTATAATAGGATTCTCCAATCTTCTATACCAAATAGGTTTCTCCCAATCTTCTTAATTGGAATGGGTTTCTTGCAATCTTCTAAACCAAATAGGATTTTTTGGTAAAAATTCGCAGCTGCTGTTTTCCTCTGTTTCCGGGCTGCTCAACTTGGATTCTCATAGCCATATCATCCCTGAATTAAAGAGAATTCAATAAGCTTCGCGTAGGCTGTAAGATCGTTCAAATCTAACTTACAAAACTCAAGATAAGGCCCAAACAGTGTAAGTAAATCGCTTAACCCATCAAATCCGAATTTTGCATCCAACTTCGCTCCTTCGTGTCCATGGCTGAAAACTTCAACCCCCATGGCTGAAAATCATCATCCATGAATCTCCATCGTAGTCACGGATACTACATTCAAATCTCCTTCGACCCCCTAGCCAAAAATAGTTATTCACGGATCTTCTTCGTGACCGTTGTTTGCAAACTCCTCCGTGGCTTTCCTTCAATTCTTGCGAAAAGAACCTTCATCCTGATGAGACAACTCTTCCTCCTGAGATTATGATCTTAATCAGCACCCCTCTTTCTAGCGCCAATTTGTTGACGGAGGAATTTGGTATCAACAAAGTTTGAGGTTCATCACCGGAATCAAGATATACGATGGTGGTTCTTTGTCTGAAAAGTGCGTGGAGTGTGGTGGTTGTGATGAATTGGGGGCTGAGATTGCTTAGGGTTGGTGGTGGCTTCTTATGGTTTTCGCTTCCGACCCCTTACAATTTACCTACGTATCCCTATTTATAGGGAATCAAGCCCACGTAGTTCTTGGGGAACAAGAAATGTAATGGGCTTAGATTTCTTATTCCTAGGCCCGGTCCAGAATCCATCTTCCGCTAGCTTTAGGAATGCCCAACTATGAGGCCCAACCGTGAAGACCTAAGGCTCGTTCGTAATCGTAGGACTTCACGGATAATGCATCTCCCTGCGCAAGGATAACATTCCGCTACAGCTATCTCTCTTGAGTTACGAACGCAGGTATAGCCACGGTTCACTCCAAATGTCAGACGCGTCCCTGTCCCCCGAATGAGGATAACCCACCAGATAGCAGGACGGGTAATCCTAAGCTCTTGGGTGCAAAGTGCAGGATGACTTCAAAGTTCTCCAATGAGGACACCCGTTGAATACAAGAACATAGTTCCTAAAGCACACACCAAAGTTAACCCCGCATCCCCAACGAGGACACCCGTTGAATACAGGAGGAAGCCTTCAATCATCAGACATACTCCTGGAGGCCTTCAAGCTTTTCACGGACATCCCCCTCCTTGACCGTCTCAAGGAGGGAATTTTTCAAAGAGTACCTGCAACAAATACGTTAGTGGAAATAATCCTCCATTACTCCTTCCACGCTTGCCTTGCTTTAAACTTACTCTTGATCATGCATTATTCACACATAGGATGCGTCCTGACCCTACGAACTCCACATATTGCTATATCTTCCAAGTATCTCTATTTGCTTTGTCCTGAATGAGAACAAGCTCAACCATCTCAAAGTGTGCATCTCCAGGAGGTAGGACGCGTCATCCCCTTGTAAAATACACATATTCTCCTTGCATGGCAACCTTATTACCTGTACAGCTCATCCCGTTATTTTTACTTATCAGGGCGCGTCCTGCGTCTTGGGCGCGACCTCCTCCTTTCAATATCTTTCTCCCCATCTCTTAACATGACAACCCAAAGTACAAACTACATAATCATGGACGCATCCTACAGGGCGCGTCTTCGCTTAATACAATGCAGATCAAAACCTAATTATTCATCTTCTTGCCCCAATTCAATTACAATTGACCCGTATTTGACCCGAGATGATCCAGTACCAAATTTTGGCTATAACAACTTGTGAGATTCATGTGTGTTTGTAAGTCATGGTATGGTCTCATTAACCACCCTAAGTTTGTTAAGAAACATCTGTTTTTCAATACGTATTAAATGCATGTTGCGGGTTCAGTTAATGGGGTAGTGTTGCTTATGCATATTGATGAGATGATTGGGAAGTTTGTTGCGTTGTGGAATCCTGTGGTTAATAAGTGGAAGCCGATTAAGCTTGATGAGAAAGCGGGGCATGATTGTGAGCTTGAACGTACTTTAGGGAAATGAGTACTTGGGCAGAGCCTTTTGAATATCAGGATTCTGTTGCTGTAATGGTTCAATCTACTCCTGGATTACTTGACGAACCAATAATTGATTTGTATGTGCTGGATGATGACACTGCTATGTGGACAAAGATGTTTACTATCGGGCCTTTCCCTTATTTTCAATTTCATGTTCCTAGAAAGTCCTTCAAAAGTGGTGAAATAGTATTTGAGGAGCAGTTACGTACTCGAGACTTTTACCTCTATGATCCTAAAACTAGTTATATTAGTAGTCTCATTGGAACTGAAGGTCTGAAACCACTTTGGATGCAATCTTACAGTCACTTATGAATTACAGTTTGAATTTATTTGAGGTGCTTTCTGTAGTAACTGGTTTCTAGTCGCTTTCTTGCAAATTTGGGGAAACTTAACAATTCTTTCATGGCGTCTACATCTTGTTACATGCTTTTTGCTTGTCCACATATAACATATTGCCACGAGTCAATACATACTATTTTTTTCTCTCCTCCGGCCTGACGTCGTCGTGCTATAGTTATTGCTATCTTGTTATGAAGTGGCTTCAATTTTTACCTGCCTTGAATTTCATGCAGGATTGAACTGCTGTCTAAAGATTTCGAGTCGGTGTTGCATGTTTAGTGTGGGGCAGGAGGGAGTGAAGCCATCTTTTGGAAGGTCTGGGACTAGTAATTTCTTACTTATGATACTCTTATTAACATTTATAGTTACACTGAAGATATATCTTGTTTGAGTCTCAGTATCATTAAATCTACAAAAGGAATGTTCTCTAGCAATTAAGCTTAATGAAGACCTGACTTATTAACAACAATCACATGTACTAAAATGCTAAGCATGGTGATGTTTACATACACACCTACATAGGTCACAGTACATAAACACTAACCTTTTGCATGTGAATTATGACATCCATAGATGTCTAGTCTTATATGCAATTAGCTCTTTAGCATAAGTTAATGGAGAATCGAGATATCAAGTTACTGTTAGAATGGTGGCATCTATAAAATTTTGTGAAACCATTCATTGGATCTAATGTATCTTAAAGCATTCAGTGACAAGAAGTAAGTATTTTCGGATCTTCTCGTACCTAAGTGATTGTGTCAGATACCAATCTCTGTTCTGAACGTATACAATTCTACTTGTCATGATTATAATATGCAGTTATGCTAATTTTTGAATATATACTTGAGGCAGTTGATGCATTTCTAATTTATAAGCGTTGCTTAGTTTTAAATTGTACCAGCATAGCTACCAGTATTAAGCATTACTAATTAAATATTTAAATGTGTTCTTTTGCTTGCTGCATAGCACAGGGAGATGTAAATACAAGTTTTCATCAATTTGGGCGTGTATGTTCTGTCTTTGACACTGGCTAATTGGCTATACATTTGTTATTAGTAATTTAATTGTTGTTTTTAAGTTTTAAGTTGGTATGGTCTCTTTCCACGATAGCCAATTCTGAATTTTATGTAGGGCTGTCAAACGATAATTCGGATACGGAGATGCCTATATCCGTATCCGTAATCATCGGATTCCAATACAATAATATCCGTTTTATTTCGGATACGGATAATATCCGCTTTTTTTTTTGATACGAATGCGGATATTTCGGACGAATATCGGATTTTTTGAATTTTTTGTTGCCCCTGCCGTTTTGACGATGATTAAAGAATATTTTCTACGATTAAATACAAATAATATATTTATATATGTATAAAGTATGTGAACAATTATATAAAATTTGTATAAACGTATTATTTAATATATTTACACACACTATGAACTAAAAAAATAAATTTTAAATTATATACAATTTTATATTTATATAATTTAAATATCATATATGTATTTAGTTTCGGATTTGAATATCCCGAATTTGGATATGGATAATATCCGTTTTCTCTCGAATACGGATAATATCCGCTTTTTCGGTTACGGATGCGGATTTTTCGAATTTTTTTGACAACCCTAATTTTATGTAGTTTGCTAATCTAATCTCTCTGTTGGTTTTAACTTCCAGATCTGACTGTTTTGTTGAAGGCTAGTACTGGAAGTATACGACGGAAATGAAGGCATTAGATGTTATTAAGGAACATGACATGTAGAATGTTTCCTTTTGAAAGTTCTCTATTAATCTAATATTTAATCTGTCTCGTTCAATAACTCAATGTAGGAGCCTTGTTAATTGCCCTTTGAACCCTGCTAATTGCTCTATCTCGACGATCTTTACAATTATGCTATGCTACGGTAATGGAAACTTTGAATTATATTAGTCCCCGTCCCAATTTATCTTTCTTGTTTGACTTTTTACGGTCAAATTGACTCAATTTTGACCAAAAATTTCACATAGTATAATATCGAAAATACTTATAAAATTTATATCATTAGAAAATATGTTTAATCTACTTTTATATGTATATTTTAATTTTTCAAAATAATGAAAGAATGAATTTTTTATTTACGGTCAAAGTTGAGTTAATTTGACCATTAAAAATTAAACAAGATAGATAAATTGGGACGGAGTGAGTATGATATTATGTACTTTGGTTGGGAAAAAGCAATCTTGTGAACATTGCTATTTTCTTCATGATGCTTAATTTCTAGTGACAGAGACAGGAAAATTATGGTTTGGTCATTTGTACGCAAAGGACCACAGTTAGATGGGCCCATAAATCTGTTCGACTGGATCTCAAAAAGTCCAGAATTCTTCAAATTGAATTGGGCCATATCTTCAAAAGATACGGTCCAATTGTATACTCCGTGTCTCAACCATTTATTTATACTTTTCTCTTTGAATCCAGTTCTTTACATTTCAAAACTTACAAAAAATAGTTAATGGGTCCTACCACTTTCCCACTTTTTCTCCTTTTTCACACTACTTTTACCCCGTTATCTCTCTTTTATATATTAAAAATCAATGGGTGTCACCATTTCACTCACTTTTCTTTCTCTTTTTCACTACTTTATACATACTAGCTTAAAACAGCGCGATTCACGAATCGTACAGATTTTTTTTAATATTATATTATTTTATAAAAAAAATTGAATTCAATTCCTAATTTTATTCATTTAAAACTTTAAATGATATAACTTCAGAATAATTATATTAGTAGGTGTATATGTTTGTAACTTTTTAAAACATTTAAACTTATTTAAAGTGATAACATTGATAAGGGAAAAATATTATTATAACGAAATTATCATTTTATTGAGCGTAAAAATATAATGTCCCCATTATGTTCGGACCGTAAAAAATATTATTTTAGCATGGTGATTACTTAATCGATTAACTATAATTCTATAAAATATATTTGAAAAAGACAATATTACTGATTGAACGATATAGTTTTATTGATAATTTTATGTGTATTTTTTTTTAAAAATAATATTTATGTTTTAATTAAAATTTAATTTTTTAGTTCACATCAATAGGATACGAATTATATTTAGTCTAATATTAGTTTGATTTATCTCGGATCACTGGTTTAAATTATTTTATTTTAGCTCGATGCTCAATGCACCGACCAAATTAAACTAATAATTTTTAGTTTAATTTTATTTTTTTTAAAGTGTGGATTAATAAGATAATTTTGTTTTAAACTGAATAATTAGTATATATGATTTTTTTATTGGTCGAATTATATTTTTATTTTAGTTTTGTGTTAGTCTGAATCAATTGTATAATGTATCTTTTTTTATTCTGGATAAATAAAATATATTATTTTGTTTATACAAATTCATTAGTATAATTTTTTTAGAAGGATGGATAGTATTATTATTTTATCTTAGCCCGACTCACATAATATATCAACTAAATTTTAATAATTATATTTAGTTTGCTTAAATTTAATTTAGCACGAAATAACAAATCAGAATAATATAGAACTCGATATGAATAAAATTATAAATTGGTAGAATAAGTTGAATTTAATATAAATTATAAATGATATAGAGTTCGATATAAAATAGAATTGAAATTGGTAAAACAATAGAGTAAGTTGACTTCAATATCAATTACAATTAATTACAATTAGAATTAGAACTGATCGACCCAATAATTAGAATTAGAATAATTAAGTGAGGGTAATTAAGTAATTTCAGTCAGTACCGACCGACCGACTAACAAACTTTTAATGTTTCGTCTATTATAATATAGTATAGATTTTTTAGCCTCCGTGCCCAAAACCAAACCTAAAAAATTGGCCAGGACGGAGGTAGTACTTTTCAAAAATTACAAAAATGCATTTTAGGTTCTTATAAGATCCCTAATATATTAAGATTATTTTTTTCCAAAAGAACATATATTGATTTTATTAATAAGATATTTTCAATTTTTAAAGAAAAACTTTCCTTTTTGACTTTTTTTGCTACTATTTGAAATATCCATTTTTAAAAAATTCACGTTACATTCAAAATGTTCACCTATTTTAACGTAACCAAATATTAATGAAAAAAGTAATATCAAATCAGATTTTTTCGTATCGTTCTGTTCTCAAATATTTCTATCCGAAATCTGATAAATTACAGAAAACTCACGAAACTAAATTACACGAAATGATTTCGAAAATATAAAAATATAAAAATTTAATTTTATTATTATGCTTTTAATGTACTAGAGAAGTTTTGAGATTGACACTGGCTGAGATTCTTATATATACTTCATTTTGTTTCGTTATAAATGTTGTAACTTATTTGTGTTTCTCACACTTTGCAGGTTTTTATGTTTGGACCATTAAGTGCGTTAATTAGAGGCTTTCATTTATAATTTTAATGGGTTATCAGTGTTTTTAATTGAAGATTTTATTTGTACCTTTTATGGGTGGTACATAATTTTTGGCCGTTTACAGCAAATAGTGTGGTAATTTGTTTTGGCCTGTGTCTGACTAAAGATGATCTTTGATTAAATTTTATTTATTTTTTCTTTCCTTTTTTAATAATTTAATCAAAAATGATTTTTAAAACATTTTTTCTTTATTTCCACTTATTTTTTACGCAAAATGAACGAATTGCCCAAATTTCGGAACAAAACACATTTCAGTACACTAATATACGGAAATTTCACAAAACTTTTTTTTTTTGACGAAATGAACTAATTATCCTGCCTCCATAAGAGAACACATTTCATTTCACGAAAATATGCAAAATCCCCGAAACATAGGCAGCTTGTATTCCAAAAAGTAGATGTAAAACTTGCTTACAACTTATTGTGGAGTAAAAAAATTAATCAATCTAAATATTTTTAGTTCTTCTAGCCCTGGAGTCATTTGTTCCACTGTTATAGTGGTCTTCTTTCATGTCCTGACCAAGTGACCATACTGTCAACAAATCTTTTCTAGCATAATATGTTCTTTTCCTATTCACTTAAGTGCAACTGGGTGATGTAATGTTTTCTACAGAATGAAATATATTAGCATTCTTGTACAGAATTAAATGTCTGTATTTTTGTTGTGTGAATAGGCGTGATGGTTGGACTGAGGTTCTTGTTATGATTTTTATGATCTATTTAGTTTTTTATGACCAATGCCTTCAATAAATAAAATTGTTGTTTTCTATTTCCATATAAATTCTAATGTCTTTATGTTGGTTTATGCTTCCAGATATGAACTTGCATTCTTGTGAAGCCTAATAAAATGCTGCGAAAATGAAGGCCTTGGATGAATTATTAAAGGAAATCAGGACTATGACTAGTAAAATGCTTTTTTTGTTGTTGAACACTGTTGTTTTCAGTTAAACTTTGGTTTAGAAACTCAATCTAGGAGGATATGGAGGTGGTGGTGGATATGGAGGAGCCCGAGGCGGTGGAGATGGATATGGAGGTAGTCGTGAAGGCAGTGGATATGGAGGCGGTGGTGGTTATGGTGGAATAAGAGAGGGAGGTGATGGTGGTTACGGAGGCGGATGATTGGAGGAGGTGGTTATCGGAGGTGAGTGGTGGCGGATGAGTGGAGGAGGTGGTTATTGATGAAATTGTGGAGGATGAGGTTGTGTAATGAGGAGAGAGAGGGCAGTGAGAGGAGAGTGAGAGAGTAAAGAAGTTAAAAAAAATGAGCGGGAAGATAAATATATTATTTTTACAATTTAATTGTTTTTATGTTTAAAAAGATAGTAAATTTGCAAGATTTTAAGTAAGGTAGTAGAGTTGCAAATAAATTTCTAAAAGTTGGTATATTTGGCAAATTCCCTTCTCTTTTTTTTTAATAGCAGGAGCCATCTCATCCCAATAACTTATATTTAGTAGCTACCTATGATTTCAGAATTGAGTTTAATACCACGTGAGTTTTTTTCGTTTTGACTTTTACATACATTTAATTTAGGATAGG
This sequence comes from Apium graveolens, assembly GCF_009905375.1. Classification (NCBI taxonomy): domain Eukaryota; kingdom Viridiplantae; phylum Streptophyta; class Magnoliopsida; order Apiales; family Apiaceae; genus Apium; species Apium graveolens. The sequence continues at coordinate 39,111 of NW_027417125.1, forward strand.
TAAAAGTATTATTTGTAGAATTTTCATTTTTTTTAAATAAAAATAGATAACTTTTATTTTAATTAACAATTTGAAAATTTTATAAATAACATTTCTAACTATCGGTCAAGTCACATTAAAATGTATGCAAAAGTTAAAGTTACAAATAAAAAAATAGAAGGAGTATTAAAAGAGAAAAAGAGGTAAACATGTATTTTAGATATCTTTGCTAATAAAATTAATGGAAAAACAATAAAGGGAATTTATCAAAAATACTCCTTTTTGTAAAATTATTTGCAGTTTTATTAAATTCTGATTTTTTTTGTAAAAATATAATTTTATTCTGAAAATATTTGCAAAAATACGATGTTGAATAATAGTTTGCATTAGTTTGCATTTTAGTTTGAATTATGCAACTTTTTTAGTTGCATATCAGGTTACATTCTGTTTTGCATTTTAGGTTCCTAATTATGTTACAAATATGATTACAAATTTCAAAACGAATTTTCGCAAATATTTTTTAAAATTCAAGTTGCAAACGTGGTTGCAAAATGGTTTCAAAATTATAGAACATATTTTTAAAAAGTAATACTCCCTCTATCCTATTCATTTGTACACATTTTTTTTCAACGTCCCACTCAATTATATATTTTTGAAAAATTACCAAAAAAAGTAAAATTTTGTAATATAAAAATTAATTACACCCGTTACTTTCTTTAAAAAAACTTAAATATTTATGAAAAAAACCCCAACAATAAACTCACTGCAATTTCACTATTTTTTCTCATTATTTTATATAACTATTGTTCAATTATACAAGAATATCGATTAAAAATACGGCCATTGTAAATAAAAAAAATCATCGTCATTTCTAATTTATTTTTATCATTTTAAATTTTCATAAATAATAAAATCAACTTTTTTATTTAAAAACTTTAAACGCGTTTTTAAAGATTGGGGCTCAAGTTTGATTCAAACAACCTGTCTTAACATTTAATTTTTAAAATCCAATAGGATTCACATTTTACAATCTCGAATATCCAAAATCTAATAATATTCAAATTTTACAAAGCTAGCTAATTTCACTATATATACACCACAAACCAACATCTCCTGTTCATCTCTTCATACACATGCAAAAATTATTAACACAAAATATGTGTAAGCAGCAATCAGATCAAGCCCTTGTTGTTTATTGTCCTTCCAAGAATCACCAACATGAAGCCATTGATCTTAGTTTGAGACTGAATATTAGTAGTAGCAGTAGTAGCTGTTGTAGTAGTACTAATGATGTGAAATTCAAGAACCATAATAAGAGAAAGATGTGTACTTATGAGGATGATTCGATATCGAAAAATCTCAAGAAATTCAGGTTTTATACAAAGGAGGAAGAAGCTGAGGAGGAGCTCAATGGGGTTTGTACAAAACTCAAATTGTATGATGATCCTTGGAAGATCAAGAAAGTTCTTGAACAGAGTGATGTTAATAGTCTTTGCAGGCTTATGATCTCGAAACGATTAGTGAAGCAACACATTGTGAAAGAGTGGGAAAGGGCTGGGAGATTTGAGGATGTGAGGAGATTAGATGATAGAGATGGGGTTTTGGTGAAAGTTTGGGATTGTGATAGGATGAAAGAGTTTGTGTTGACAATGAAGAAACATGGTTCAACTGATTGTTATGTTTTTTGTACTAATTGGAGAAGGCAGTTTGTGTCTGAAAGGGAACTTAAGAAAGGTGATGAGATTGGTCTCTTCTGGTGCAGATTTTCTGGTAGATTCTTCTTCTCGGTTCTTGATCGCGCTCCTGATCAGCCTGTTTATTATTTGCAAGGGTTTTGAAAGTTTTGATGGTAGTGCAGTAACTTGTCTAGCAGTTTTTCAGTTTTTCTTTTCTGTTCTTGGTTTTTTCTCGCGCTTCTAATAAGCCTGTTTATTATGTGCAGGGGTTTTGAAAATTTTGATGGTATTCGAATTTCTTGGTGCAGTAATTTGTCTAGTAGAGTTTTTTCTTCTTGATTCTTGGTTCTCCGTCTTGCTCCTGATTAGTGATCAGCCTCTTGTTTAACATAAGTGTGATTATCTATATGTGTAGATGAAGGTTTGCAAAGGATTTAGCAAGAAAGCAAGTATTGTTATGTCTAGAAGTTCAGTTAGTACTATATATATGTTTGGAAACTTCTTTTCTGTAATTTAGTGTCTACTTGTGTCTGTTTGGTGGTTGTACTTTCTGTTGTTTTTAATGAAAAGTGTTGTCTAGGTTCTATTATGTTGTTTGATTGTTTAATCTGGTTCTTTTTATAGTACTCTAATTAAGATTAGGTGCAGTTTCTTCCATTTCATGTATCTAGTGCTAGATTTTGTGCATTTTTTCAGACAATCTTAGGAGGCGTTTGGATGAAACATGAGAATGAGAATCTGGAATGGGAATGAGGTTAATGGGAATGAGAATGAAATGGAAACCCAATGGGTATGATGAATTTGATTTACCCACAAAAAATGAATGAAGTTTCCATTCCCCACCACTAAATTGGTAATCCAAATATGGGTTTAAGGTTCCGATTCCCGTTAACCGGTCACATTAACCGTCAACCAAACACGTTTTAGATTAATTAGCTGTGTATGTATCTCCAGAGACAAGGTATTTTCACTCAGATTATGATCTGATCTGGCCCACAATGTAATGGATTTGTTAGTGGGCCCACAACTGGCTTAGTTGTGTAGGCCCACATAATCTGTAAGCTTTATTGGGGCCCAACTAGTTTGAGTACACTGACAGCCCCTTGTCTAATTGGGCAATTGGCCACTTTTGCCTTTAGTTAAAAAATTTCAAAGCCTTTCATCACCCTTTTGTTCTTGATTTTGATTTTCAATTTAGGGTTCTTTCTTACTTGCACCCTGTTTTTAACTCTCAATTTTCACCTGTTCTGCTTAAAAATTTGTTCTTTATGTCTAAAAGTTTGTTTACATTCTTGAATCAAAACCCATGTTTTAAAGTAATCCCATCAAACCCTTGTCAAGATTTTGGTTATATCTGCAGCTAGCATCTCGGTAAATGCAGCCCCTAATATTGATCTTTGGCATTGTTTCCATGTCAAATTATAGCCTGACCTTTATTGATTAAATGTAGTCTAATTGGTTAGAGGTTATTATGTATCCTAGTTATTGATTTGTCTAGTAGAGTTTTTTCTTCTCAATTCTTGGCTCTCGCTCTTGTTCCTGATTATTGATTAGCCTCCTGTTTAATATATATGTGATTTATTGATAAGTGTAGATGAATGGTTCTTAAGGATTTAGCAAGAAAGCTAACAGTATATTTTAAACTTCAGTTAGTACTTTGTATGTTTGGAACCTTCTGTTCTATAAGTTAGAGTCTGTCTGTTTGGTGGTTGTACTTCCTATATTTTTAGAGAAAAATGTTGTTTTGGTTATATTATGTTGTTTAATGCTTAATCTTGATCCTTTTATATTAATTAGTACAGTTTCTTCCTTTATATATCATAAAATCATCACTTGATAGATGCATCAGCAGTTTATGTATGGGTTCACAGAATAATTAAACAATCTTAAATTAGATACTCCCTAGTTTAAGTACACTGACAGGATGCCCTTGTTCAATTGAGTATTTGGTGACCGTTTTCCCTTTATTATCTCTCAAAAATCAGTCTTCTCCTCTTTACCCAATGTAGTAGTTTGTTGTCCTTTCTTCAGTTTCTCTGTTTTAGAATAATCCCATCAAAACCTTTGTCAAGATTTTGGTTACATATGTAGATATAGCATCTAAGTAAATGCAGCCCCTTATCTTGGTCAGGACATTAACATGGGTATGGTCTCCTGTGTTTGGTATGTTTTCTGGTAACCAAGATATAAGGGCAGCCTCAGAAATTTGGTTCTGAGGCCAACATGTATTCGGCATTGTCATCTATGTCCTCTGATCCCTTTCTGGGACCGATTACCCCGGGGGAGAAAAAGAATAGAGGGCGGTCGAAAGGGACTGGAAGGAAACAAAGATAAGCATCTCTTGGTAATTTTCTTGTTTACTTATATGTGATCTTTATTGATTGATTGTAGTTTGAATAAATTCAGTGGTTTACATATTTTGTTATAAAATATCCTAGTTTCAGCATACAACTTACTTTGTGGATATGGCTTCGAGCAAGTATTAATTACACTACCTAAATGTATCTTCTATATTACATATAGGACTGAAAAAGAGGAGCTAATTATGTGTCACTGAAAAAGAGGTTTCTATATCATAGTCAACATGTATTCTCTCTACAATTTAGCTGATGAAAATCGACACCCGTTGAGAAGGTTGTAATCATGTAGTACATATTATATGCCAAAATTGAGCATTCTTAAACACTTCTGATGAAGTGAAGAAACATAAGGGTATTGGGGAGGAAGGGAGGAGTTGGCTGATGCTACTGAATTGGGGTATTAGGGAGAATGGGCAGGGTTGGTTGCTGATTTTGGATTTATGTCTTATTATCTTATATGATCAGGAAGATATCTTTACTTGTAATTACTAATATGCTGTATGGTGCATAACACTGGACTATGCAACATATGCCAAGGATTGTAGGCATGTAAAGGTGATATCCTATTCTCTGTTGCAGGATTTGCATCAAAATTATTACTTTTTTTTTCACAACAGAGACCAAGGGGCTCTGTGCATCATGTCGGGAAACGACATTGTTTCTGCTGTGACCTTACGCCAGACTGGATCTTCTGTCAACTCGATCACACTTGAGGTTGGATTGCAAACCACATTTTCTGTTATTCTTCAATACTTATGATAATTGATTTTATTTGTCAGCTGAGACAGCAAATTAGTTTATATGTGATTGGCATGTTCAACATTTCTGAAAGCCTGCAATAACTATCCCTTGTCTTAAGTCTAGCAAATATCCCTCCTCTCTTGTTAAAATGGGGTTGCAGGATCAAGGCTCAGTAGTGTTGTGAGCACGTGAGTATTTAAATATTTTGCAATGACCATGTTGAAAAAATAAAAAAATAGTCCAGATCCTTGAAAGGCTTAATCAACATTATATGTCTAGCTTGGCTTTTCAAAGATGGGCTGTTGATGACGTGTGTTACATGGATCATCCGGTAATTTCATATGTAGCTATTATGATCATTCTTATGTTTGGTTTAATCTGTTAATTGTGTTTATAACTGTGCTTTTACTTTATTATTCATACCTGCATTACACGTCGAATTAGCTGCTTGCATGGTTCGTTATTGCAAACTATATTTATGGTCTCTAAGTGGTTTAAGATTTGCACTCGAGTAGAAAATATACACGCCTCTGTTTAAGGACAGGAAGTAATGCAGATTGAGTCCCATACTGTTCTTGTTATCCTAAAAAGAGTCGCCTCTGTACTTATGTGTAGAAGTGATTGCATCATGAACAACAATTTAAGTTTTTTTCTTAAGAATCTTATTGCACTTTCTGCTCCTTTTGCATTCACCCAAGTGGCTTCCCTCACATTTTATCTTTAAACTTATTGTGTTTTCATAGGGTCGTTTCCAAATATTGTGTTTGTCAGGTTAGTACTTGCTCTCTAACAAAGGTGGCCCTCACGATCGGACTGGTGGTTTAAGTATATCTGTCTGCAGTCCTGGTGGACATGTGTTAGGAGGTGCATTTGGGAGAAGGCATGTTGCAACAAGCTTCGTTCAAGTTTCACCTCTAATCTCATTTTTTTCCTTCCCTCATCTATCTATATACATGTGCTTCTGAGTTCCGGTGTTTCTCAAAAAAGTTCATGTGTTCTTTAAGTCTCTAGTTTCTACTAAGTGCATGATGACAGACAATCACTTGTTGCAGGCCATTGCATGTAGTTTTGTCTATGATGATTGGAAGACAATAAACATAATAATAAAGCTAAAAGGACTGCATGGCAAACCAAGTTTAAATAACCAAACCAATCCCTTACAACTTCAATCCCAAACAAAGTAATAACTTAATCATAATAATAAAACTAAAAGGTCTGCATGGAGGCCAAAACATCCTTACTGCAACTCTTCATCTTCTCTGAATCAAAGGCTTCATGGCTGCTTCCCCCTCCTCAGCTTCCCCATTACCTTCAACAGCAACTGCAGCCGATTACTACTTTCAGATCAATAAACTCAGCAGTATCTTCATTGCCTTCAACAGCTCGGCCATCAACAGCCACATTACCTTGCATGCCCAAATATAAACTAAACATAAACTACCTTTCTAAACATAAACTGATAAAGACAATCTACCTTTCTAAACATAAACTAAACAAGTTAAACCATTTATTTGCTAACAAAGTTATTTATAATTAACAACTATTTTAAATATTGTATTCAATATGTAATTTTGATAAGTAATAAATTAATGACATGTTTGGAAGCTAGTTTTTTGGCCAAATAATTAATTTTTTAAAATAATTTTTTTCTCTCAAAAGTTAATTTTGAAAATACTAAAATTTTCAATTATAAAAAACAAAAAGTTAACTAAAAATCAGTTTTATTCTAAACACGTTAATCCAAACAACTAGTCAAAACAATTTACTATAGTCAAAAACTATTTCAAACTACAACTAACTAACAAAGACCCGGGTAATAGTCAATATCAAACAGAACCAACAATGTAAAATTAAACTAATAAAATTAAAAAAAAATCCAAACATGACCAATATAATGTAAAACTAAATTAATTTTATTAAAAAGTAATTATAAATAATATCAGAAAAAATTGAATATAGCTCATGATATGTATCTTGTTTGAATCATTCTTTCATTTAACTTTTATTAAAAGTAGTTGTAATTTTATATTTATAAATTTTATGCTCGAAATTTTTACTATTTAAGTAAAGAATTATATATATATAGGCATTTATTCAAATGAAAATAAAGCTTAAAATGAAAATATAAACTAATGTACACCCTTAAATCAATCTAATCTAATGGACAAGGGACATAATTAACCTACACCCTCCCACACAGAATTTCAGCTTTTTCCCTCCGTTTTTAATTTGATTTTTCCCATCAAACGATAATTTTTTTTAAATCCGATGTATTTTTGTCCATCTCTTAACGATAGATATCATATGTGCTATATTTCGGCGTGATTTAAAAAAAATTATTTTAATTTTTAGTTTTCATTATAAGAATATTTCTATTGGAATAGCACTCTATATATATATATATTCAAATACATATTCAAATTCTTTATTTATATGTTTGTATATTTATTTTAAACAACAAAATTTTAATAAAAACATGTTTCGAACAAGTAACATGTCAAATAGATAATACAAAAATTATTATGTATTAATTTTGATTTATCTTATTTTATTCGAAAGTTTCGTGATCAAATCTTTTTCATGCAAGTAATTTAAATAAAAGCTTATTTCGAACAAGACACAGGTCGCGTTTTCCAACAATACAATAATTATTATATATTTGCATACTCAACTTTCAAATTTTGATATAATTTGTTCAAGTCGTAGGTAAATTTTATTGTCATTTTACATATATACATTAATTAAATCTGAAAACTTAAATCTTAAATAATAAAAAATAATTTTTGATTAAGATCCGAGGTGCCAACTATATTACTCCCTACATCCCATTTTATTCTTTTTTGACTTTTGATATCAAACTGACTCAATTTTGACTCTAAATAAAAACTTATTTTTCATTATTTTAAAAATATGAAATATATATTAAAGTAGATTAGATATTTTCTAATAATATAATTTTTATAAATATTTTTGATTATTTATTATATGTAATTTTCGGTCAAATTTAAATTAGTTTGACCGCAAAAAGTCGAATAAGAAAGATAAATTGAAATAAACGAAATACAAATATTTTTTGCATTTTTTTTAATTAAATAATGCTCTAAATAGATAAATAAACAAAATTTAAAAGAATATGTCTGCCCAATGTTTCATCGAGGAGGCTGCAGTAATGAAATATTGAAGGGTGAGCTTCTCTCAATGAAACAAATATTGAGGCCCAAATTTATTTACGATTCTTTGTTGGTGAATGGGTGGCTTAGAAAAGTACCCTTTAAATGAAATATTAAGATAACATTTATTAATTTAACTTGAAATATTAAATGAAATATACGGCAAGCTTATTACTTCTTACTTCTCAAAAAAATTTAGAACTCATATATTTACACTTTGAAGATCAAAAAGTCAAGGTTAATATCGGTTTTATTAGAGCATATGCACCGGGACAGGTTTTTAGATTGATTCAGTTGCTTTTTTGCCGCTTTGATTTTCATCGGACGTTGCAACGGCCGGCAATTAGTGGTCCCCTGTTTTTTTACTTTTTACACCATAACGACTATATTTTTGATGCAACAACGGTCCAATATTTATGTGTATATATTACTTCTTCTGCTTCTTCTGCTTACTGCTTGTACCAAATTTTACAATACTCATTTTTCTATCTTCTCAATTTTATTTTTCTTTGAAATTATTATATATTTAAATATTTAATGGGTACTAATTGGCTTCCTTCCGAATAATTACAATTATGTATTTCATAGGCTCGACAATCTGTTGATTCGATCACCGATCGATATTCAAACAAGAGCAATTTATGGGGGCGAATTCATGAAGATTATGCAAAAAAATGGTGGGGCACTTTCGAGAATTCTCATGCCGAACCACGTTCAAAAGTTGCTCTTAAATCACATTGGACACCATTTAAATTTATCCACAATCTTATCAAAAATCTAAAATTATATAACAAACTATTATTTGATATTATTTGTGGGACCATTAAATAATGGAGATGGACTTAAATTTATAATATAAATTTAAATTATTTATTTGATAAATAGTAATCGATAAATTGATGGAGTTTCACGGGTGCATAAAAATCAACAAAAATAATTGATTAACCGTGAATAGTAATCAACTCAATCAATTGAATCCATGAATTGATAAATCAATGGATTTTGTGGGTGCATATGCTCTTAGGAGCATAACAAATTTAATATAGATATGTTACCCCCTTTATAAAAAAGATTTATCATAAATTTTTTGATGATAATGATGTAATAGATGTTGATAAATATATTGGGAATGTAAGAGAAAATAATGATATTGCTAATCTGGTTGTATGTGTATATAATATTGTGCTTATGTTATAATATTTGTCTTCTCTCAAAATCTAACAAAAAATGGTACTCCATGTCCCAGCCATTTGTATAGAAATGGTTTGGGCTAGGACAAAAAATATAAAAAAATAATATTACTACCGTTAAGATAGTGAGATTAGAGCAAAAAAAGGTGTAATTTTGTGAAAAAAATTATAAAGTTGGATAAAATGATGAGATCATTTAATATTTAATAAATAAAATGAGTTTAGTGAGAGAAAACAGTGGATGTAATTCATTTTTATATTATAAATTTTTTATATTATAATATTTTATAATTTTTATGAGTGTAGTAAGAGAAAATAGTGGATGTAATCATGTCTTAACTTGCTAAGAGTCAATAAAAAAATACAAGGCTACATTCATAACAGTTCAATTCCTGGTTCTAAAATTTCACGATAATTAGGTAATATTATAATGTTCCTCAATGAAATATTAAAGGGGTCATTTGTGAAATCTGATTTTATATTAATATTATTAATGTTCTAAGAAATCATAAATTTTGAACCAATAATTTAGTTAGAAATATTATTTTTGAATATTAAAATTATCAAAATTGTCAGCCTGTTATCTATCAAGGTGACTAAGAAGTAGAGCCGGCAATTTCGTACACGACATGATAACACGACACGAAAACGACACGAAATTAACGGGTTTGGTTTGACATTTTTGGTACACGAACACGAAAGTACACGGATGAATTTAGTGTCGGTTTTGGGTTTACACTTGGGTACACGACACGAAACGAAAGTACACGAAATAAATAAATATCTAAATAAATTTATCAAAATTATATGAATACAAATATCTTACAATAATATTTTACATATAATATTTACAGAATATAGATACAAAATAGATTCAAATTTAAATTTCATAAGACTAGATTGCACTTGAGTTTTTATGACTTATTGACTTAAGACTCGACTAGTAAAAACTTAATATTTAAATATATATATTTTATTTATCTTTATTTTTTTTATTAATTTTAAATTACACGAAACACGATACGAAACGTACACGAAATGAAGGTACACGAACGCGAAACGAAACGAATCCTTAACGATTCGGGTTTGGGTTAGACATTCATGACACGAAACACGAAAGTACACGAAACGAACGAATTGTCAGCTCTCCTAAGAAGTCCTTGAAAAAAGTCAATGGCCGAATCATATTTACAGTAGAAAGAGGTGTGAATGGGGCCATGTACCTTGTGAATATATTTTACAATTCACAAATTTGTGATTTTAGAAAATGAACACTAATTAGATGAATCTTATGGAGTCTTTTATCTAAAATGTATACACCGAGACAGGGCATCAATTCATCAATTCATGAATTGAATCAATGAAGTTGATTACTATTCATTATAAATAAATCTTTTTTGTTAATTTTTATACACCATGAAACTGCATTGAATACATAATTATATATTACTAGCTATCTTTATCAATAATTTAGTATAAAATCATATATTTAACTTAAATTTATTATTTAGTGTTCTCAGAAATAATATTCTTGACAATAATTAATCGTGATATTTTTAAATAAATGATTTTTTTTGTCAAGTTAAATATATAGTATTTAAAATTACATAATGCTAACTAGTTTCTTAATAATATAATATGATATATAATATTTTGATAGATAATATTTAAATATAGGAATACAAAATATGTATAATTATATAGAAATATGCTACTATTATTATTAATTTCACAATGCAGATGACTAAATATTTGTGCGCCTGTGAAAAGTAAGTGATCCAGTCATTTGCCGGCTATTGAAAACTCCGTTGATTATTAATGTTCATATTAATGAATAAATGGAGCTTTGAAAATTGATGGCATCAAAAAACATCCGCTGCATATCAATTTTGCCTTTGTCGATTGATTAAGCTGCTAATTAACTAAAAAGAAGCACATGTGCATATGCTCTAAAGTGACATAATTATTTTTTTCATAATAAATCGGCAGCCGCTACTCTAGGCACCTGATAACTAGCTTTCATGTCTTTGCATCAATTTTGAGATAATGGAATTGTTGTATCATGTATGCCCCTCTGTCCTTGCATACAATTTTTTTTTTAATTTTTATACTTGTATTTTAAAATGAATAAAAAATATTATTTTATAAAAAAAATTCTAAATAAAAAAATATATATTAAATTTTAATTCAAGAAAATAAATTTTAAAAAAAATGTGAAATTATGAATTTTATACTCCCGCCGCCCCTAAATTTTTTTCTGTTTATCTTTGATATATTTGACATTGCACACTTTTAATTGTTAATATTTTTAATTTTATATTAGTATTATATATAAAAATTTCATTGTATTAAAATACTCATAAATACAAATCCAACAAAATTACTCATAATTATATTTGATTTTATAAAATTAAATGTAAATTAGTCAATTATTTATCATGAACAGTATAAAAAGTTAAAAAAAATAAAAAAAAAAGAATATACATAAATATATACGTAAAAATTAAAGGTACTTATATTTTCATAAAAAGCACGTTTTAGGCATCTGATTGAGGCACATTTATGCTTTTAAGTCCTTGGGTGCACATGTATTGAGGCCAGTAGCTTAGTATTAATATTTTGTGGGAGGGAGAGAAAATGGGGTGAAGGACAGATTTACCTATTTTTACACAAAATTGACAAAAATAACTAATTTCTGAAAAGTTGGCCAACTTTGGCCGATGGGATACCCAACTGTCAGTGGAGTATTATCCACTTTATATAAGATACCCAACTGTCAGTGGACTATCCCATATATGAAATACCCAACTACCAGTGGAGTATCTTATACAAATTGGGATACCCAACTGACAGTGGAGTATTCAATCGGTCAAAATTGGTCACTTTTTTCGAAATGACTATTTTTGTTAAAAATTTTCAAAAATCGGTTATTTTTGTCATTTTTTCGAGAAAATGCGATATGTTTTTATGGAATACTCCTGTGTTTCATTTTAATAGTTGCTTGACTTTTCTGCACTCATTTTTAAATATTTTGATTGTATAGTTAAAATAATAATTTTTAAATTTTTCTTTTTCTGAATAAAAATATATAACTTAAACTTTTATTTAAAAAAAGAAAATTTTAAAAATAATAAATTTTACTATACAGTCAATATAAGATGTGTGCAGAAAAGTGAAGACACAAATAAAATGAAACAGACGGTAACTATCTGACCAGGTAGATTCATACAGAATCCGATTGGGCCCCAAGTATAGAAAGCCCCCGCCCTTATAAAATTTGCTACAGCCTATATTTAATAAGTATATTATTAATTTTAAATGATTTTTCTTCAAAATTACAGAAAGAGATCAATAGTTCATGAACCGGATATAATTTGTAGTTTTTTTTTTATAGGGTTGGATATAATTTGTAGTTACTTGTACATATCAATGATAAATTTTATAAATTTATCAAAATGAGATTCCAGGGTAAGTAGTGGAAGCATAAATTGTCAAAAATGCTATTTTTTAACAATTTGTTTGTGATTTAATATTATTTGAAAATATTTGTAAAAAATAATTATATATAAAGATAATTATTTTTACAATTTTTGAAAAATGACTAAAACTTTGTTAGTTGCATTTCATTGAATCGAGTTGCAAAATTATATTTTTGTAAAAAATTTAAAAAATCGTATTATCATAAATAAAAACTTAAGAAAAATATATTTTTAAAAAAAAAAACTTTAAAAAGGCATATTTTTCGAAAAGTCTCTTTATTTAATTTTGATGGTACTTTTAAATTATGTGACATATAAGGGTATTTTGGAATTTCTCTAATATCCTTTTAACACCTTTAACTATTTTCTTAATTTCTCTTATAAGGGTATAAGTTTCTTAATTTTAAGTGAGATCTCCATGTAGATTCATCAAGAATATGATTTGGGCCTAGGTATAGAAAGCCCACACCCTTAGATCCCCTAATTTAAATTTTTGTATAAAATTTAGTTAATTTTTTTTTTATATTTAAGTTCTTATTAAAAAAAAATTAACTATAAAATTTAGCAAAAAAAACTAACTATAATTATAGATTATATAATAATAGATTATGATTATTATGTATTTTAAAGTACTTACAATTGGCACAGCCTTCCCTTATTTATATATTAACAATGTATGATATTAAATATTAACTCATGTTAAGTATAATTTAATTATTCAATATTAGTACTAGCATATTAATTGGAGTCTTTCCAAAAAAATTGTTATAATATTCACTAAAATTTCACTCAATTTTCAGGCGTAAAACTGCTTAGTTACAACTAAGCATACAAATAAGCATACAAATATTTTATACAAGTATACAAATATTTTACACAAAAATAAAAAATGATACGAAAAAAATTTAAACATAAAAAAAATTCACAGATATACAAAAAATCTTTTCTGGATGATAAACAAATATTTCAATATACAAATATTCGTAAAAGAAGAATTTGATAAGGCTATGGCAAGTTACTCTTTACAATTTACGACACAAATATAATTATTTATAAGTTAATATCAAACATTGATACACAAAAATAAGACAAATTTCAAAGATAAAATTACACAAAACACACATGCACACATACAAATTCATATAGTATACCTGCAGTTAAAGAAAACTCTTATGAAACTCTAATCGAATTGAAAATATACCTAATTTAAAATCAAAACTCAAAATTGAAAAAAAACATATTTGTAATTAAGTTCAAAATTTTGAACACTTAGACTCAAACCCTCCAAACACGGCTCGAACCGCAACACCAAATTGGTCCTCCAAACACCGAGTTCGAAAGAACAACAAACACCAAGTTGAACACCGAATATAATATAAAGTCATTCATTTTTTTATTTTAATAATAAGGAGATACTGTGAATATTCTTATTCAATTTAAAATTATACGCATGATATATATAAATATGTACATAGAAAAAATTATTACGGATACATAGCTCACGCATAGTAGAATTGTGTATATATAAGCATATTTGCAATGTTGCATACGAGATATAAAAAATAGTCAGATTTCTCGTAATTAATATTTTCAGTCACTTAGCGCCACATGTATCAATGCAAATACAATGTACAGAGACTTATTTGTTGAACGTCAGAGAAAAAAGTGTTTCTCGATCTTGCCTGATTGCAAGTTTTCTCTGTCTTGTTATATGACAAGGTTTTAGTTTTATGCAGATTTTGTTCTCCATCTATTTGTTATTGAGCTATCTATAATTATGAATACATCAAACACAACCCTGGAGAAATTGCATGCACGGTTGGCGTTAGAAGATGAGGAGGAGGATGGGATTATAATCACAGATAACGAGGTGAAACCAACAAGAGAGACGTATGTTCTGGTAGGTCGCTTTTTAACTGAGAAAACATAAATTTCAATGTAATGAAGAATCTATTTGCATCTCTATGGCGACCTAAAGAAGGTAGGGAGATTCATGATATTGGAGGACATAGATATTTGTTTGTTTTCTACCATGTGTTAGACCTTAAAAAGGTTTTGGAGGTTGGACCTTGGACGTTCGAGCAGAATTTGGTAGTCTATCATCAGATCAATGGCGATGTAGATCCTCGTCTTGTTAAATTAAATAAGATAGATAAGTGGATTCAAGTTTATGATCTCCTGAAGGGTTTTCAATCTGAAAACATTCTCATGAATATTGAAAATTTTGTGGGTACATTTGTGAAGATGGATTCAGCAAACAATACAGGTGCATGGAGGTTGTACTCACGTATTAGAGTAACTATGGATTTGGACATGCCATTAAAACAGCGAATGGAGGTCAAAAGGGAATGAGGAGAATGAAGCTGGGTAAATTTCAAGTATGAACGGCTTAGCACCTTTTGTTTTATTTGTGGTATAGTAGGACATTCAGATAAAGATTATGGTGTAGTCTACGCAAACCCGGAAAAAGAGACTTCTCCTGCATATGGGACATGGTTACGGACACCTGTAAGAGGAGGGAATAATCAGAACCTGGGGACTAAATAGCTGAGAAATGTAGGGAAGGTAGTCCAGTATGGAATGCAGAGTGTGAGAAATCGCAGTCAAACACTGAGCAAGGCGGAGATAGGGTGGATACGCGTTTCATGGAGGTGGGCGGTAGAATCAGCGAAATTGCAGATAATAGTGGAGGAATAAGAGTTATCCCACGGGAAGAAAATCAAGGGAGTAACAATCTTTCAAATAAAAAAGATAATACTCTGGGCGCGGATAATCTTGAAAATGAGGGGATCGTTATAGACCCAAAGCGTAGGCGGTTAAATAACGGGAATGATGTGGAAGTGTATGATAAGGATATATCTATTGGGAATGTATTACAAGATGGGCCAAAAAACTCGAGAGAGGTGGGCCTGTGAGTCTGTGACACAAATGAGTTTACTAGCATGGAACTGTCGTGTGCTAGGTAAATCACAGACAGTTCGTTCCATAAAGAGATTACCCGTAAAAAAAACCTTGTTTTATTTTTTTGTCCGAGACTTTAGCAAATAAATATAGAGTAGAATATGTTCAGAAAGCTTTAGGGTTTGCAGATTGTATTGCAGTTGAATCTCAAAGTCATGGTGGAGGCTTGTCTCTGTTGTGGAAAAATAAAAAGGGATGCCATATAAACATAGTAGACATTCATTACATTGATTTTGAAGTTGAAAATAGACAGATTGGTAGATGGAGGTATACAGGTTCTTATGGTTGTTCGGATAAGAATCGACGTAAAGAGTGATGGAGTAAAATTTTAAGTCGGGCCATTAATTCAAATATGCATCGGTGTATCATTGGAGACTTTAATGAATTAATGTGATAACTTTTTTCTTGGTTAAAACACACACACAAAGATATATATATATATATATATATGAGGAAATTATCAAATACAAACTAAAATTAAAATAAAAACTATGAACTAATCTAAGCCATTAGATCTATCTAATCTAATGGTCCCCCCTAAATCACCCCACCCAACTACTATGCACCCTCCTACACCCAATTTCAGCTTTTCCCCTCCGTTTTTAATTTGATTTTTCCCGTCAAACCGCAAGTTTTTTTTAAAATCCGATTTCACTGTATTTTTCTACATCTCTCAACGATCGATTTGCATACCATATATGTAATATTTCGAATTAGTTTTTTTAAAAAAATTATTTGATTTCTAGCTTCTATTTTAAATTGGTTTCTATTGGAATAGACCTATATATATATATAAATCAATTTTAGAGTGGAAACTAGAAATCAAATAATTTTTTTTAATTATTTCGAAATATATCACATATGGTATGCAAATCGACCGGTGAGAGATGAAGAAAAATACAGTGAAGTCGGATTTTAAAAAAAATTACTGTTTGACGGGAAAAATTAAATTAAAAACGGAGGGAAAAAACTGAAATTGGGTGTGGGAGGGTAGATGAACCCCTCTATAAACCATCAATTGCTGAACCATTTGATGCGACCTCTTCTGTTATTCAAGAAGAAATAAGTGATGAGGATCATGCTAATGAGAAGATTGTTTCCAAGTCAAGTGAGTCGAAAGTCTCAGTCAAAGTTGTGAAAGCAACTAAGACTAACTCAGACACACATGAGTTGGATAACAAAAATGCCATGTCTACCATGCATAAATTGCCTGCTATTAATCACTCTCATAAAGCATGTGGTGTTTATAATTGTATGTCTTGTGCTTTTAATTTGATGTATGCTTATTTTAATGGTAAGCATGTTTCTAGTGATAAGACTACTCCTCGTCAGCATGTGAATAATAAGAAGCATGATAGGTCTAAGACTGCTAGTCCTTCTAAGGCTAGAAAGGAGACATTTGTACCTAAGCCTAAACAGAAATTTGTTAAGGCTGTTTACAAGGTCAAATGTTCAGTCAGTGAGAAAGTTGAGAGCATTAAAATTAAAAATGTTGTGTTGCCTGACAAAGGATAGTTCTACAAGTATGCCGGGCCCAACCAAGTTTGGGTTCCGAAGAAGGGTTAATCCATTTGTGTTGCAGGGCATTTAAACAGGTGAAACCGGGAGTGTGGATTCTTGACAGTGGATCATCAAGACGTACAACCAGAGATAGAACCCTGCTATCAAATGAGGATTGAGAAAGCTGGCCCCCATGGTTACCTTTGGAGATAACAGCAAAGGTTTATCCGAGGGATATGGTCGTTTGTAAGCTGGTAATGTTATCATTGAACTTGTAAATATTTTTTATATTTTTGGCAATATTTATATAAGTTTTTATTTGTATTTTCTGTAATTGTAAATATTGTATGATATATGAAATTGAATGTTGATATCTTGTTGATAGATATTTGGTATTTAATTCATTGATATTTGTTTTTATTATTATTATTTGTATTGTATTATTTTTATTTTATTTTTAGTTTAAATTTTATGCAACATAACAGTTGGTATGTAAAGTACCTGACAAGTATCGGTCAATGATATGTTGTTAACATTATGTTGCAGATATTTGTGAGCTTTTGACATGAATGAGAATTACTTAGACTTTACCCTAAGTGATCAATGTTTTATCAAAAACTCATTCATATCGAAAAACAAAATCAAACTTCTTTCTACATTAGTGATTTCTTATTTCATGTAAAATCTTTTGAAATCACTATTGTACATCATTACTCTCAAAAGATTAAATGTATCATTTTCATTCATTATAGATCTTAAATACATTTTATCTCTATAGTGCCATATGTTCTGTGCTACAGGTTCAGTCTCCAATGACTTTCTTTCATTGACAGTCATGAGGTTGAAAACCCACAACGTCTATCCCAGACTGTAAAGATAAACACAAAAACAGAACAAACCAACACTCTCTTACCACTAAATGTAGTATGAATGAGCGTGAGGGAGATAGTGCCCTAGTGCACCACATAAGGAAAGTTCTGTAGTCAACCCAGTAGCTCTGTCTCCTACAAAGATGAGTAGTATTTAAACCGAGACAACTGCTAACCCCCATACATCTTCTCAAAAAGATGTAATGGTTGAAAAGGCACAAAAACAGTTACTAGATTCATTCTCTCAACAGGGTGCGTCTATTGAAATTTGCATATCGGCCAGGGTATCCTATATAGTGTCACCACCTCAAATATAAACAATTCTTGATGCACAAGGAAAGGTTACACACACACAGGATGAGTTGACGGAAACAAGAGTTTCGACCATTTTAAGGTCAGATTCGATTGTTCAAGGTTCGTTAATGGACCAATTGCCTTTACAGGTGTTAAGAGAGGATACTGATCTAAAAGCCATATGTCAGTGGTCACTGTCTACCTCCCCAGACTTAAATCCCCTGGATGCATCTGCGGATAGTGGATCTGACATAGGCGCAGATCGGCAACTTGTTGACAACGATTCAGATATTACCTGATGAGTCACAAGGAAATGTCTTCATAGACATTAGAAGGGAACTTTGATCTTTATGCTAAATTCGTTGGATCATTGTTTACCTTCCCATAATTCAAATCTGGAACCCTAAAAGGGAAACTAGTAACTTGTAAATTATGACTCAGATTCATCTGACGAGTTTAACAAGGATGGGGATTTGTGAACTCCCATTGCACCACCTGTGACCTCCTTAAGGATGGCTAAGGTGATTTTCCTTGCAGGTACAGCTGGATTATGGAGTTATGAGAGGAGTGATACACTTGTGAGAATGAGTGTAAACACGAGTGGAGAGAAGAGTGAAACACATGTGAGGTACACTAAACAGAATCACACACTCACAGTGAGGAAGAAAGAAACTACTTGTTATTTCTTTTCCAACCAAGTGAAATATGAGAACTCCTTCAGACGACGACATACATTCCTTCATTAAGGAGGAGATAAAAGCTTAAGTAATAGTTTGGAGGATTCCTCAACTAAGGGGGAGAAATAATAGAAAGAAGAAAAAGGTAAAAGAACATGTACACTACACTACACCATTGTTTGTAACTACGGATCCTATTGTACGGGAGAGGTGGTAAACACAAGGTGATTTCCTTTAAGAAGTTGATTCTCATAGGGGGAGAAGCAAGAGAGATATGTGCTTCTCAACAGGAAATGTGGTTGTGCAAATGAAGATGGAACTACTTGAAGATATGTTCAGTCTAGAGGAACATTTATTTGGAATCTGGAAAATGTTATATTTATTCCAGAATTTTTCTGAAACAAGGTTCATCTACAGACTTGACGAAGTACTTCACTGGAAGAAGCTCAAGGAATTGATCAAGCCTCAGTGATATAAATCAAGATTGTGGATTTAATCAAGTGACAGAGATCTCATCAGAGTATCATTAATTACAAGGATTTAATCTGAAGAAAATCAGAGTATCAAAGTCAAGACATGAAGAAACGTGACGGAAGTTAATCACTCATGAACCAGACAGTACATCGAGTGTCAACATTGAAGTGGTGGAATTGATTCATATATTTCAGTGATTTTCAGAAGATATTCAGAAAAATGGATGCTGCTCAAGATTAGTATTAATTCTCTATTTAATTAATTAAGTCATATAATTTATTTAAGAAAATATATTATATCTGCAAAGATTAATTTATTGATTAATTGAATTAATTGATTAATTAATTCTGAATTAATATTAAGATTTTTCAGAATTTTTAATTGGTTAAAATCTGTTTTAATTCCAAAAAGACAACTGATTGTACTAGTATGACAATCGGTATGACAATCAATAGTCATACCGAAAGTCATGCTAATTCAGTTGATTGTCTTACCAGAATTATTATTAGATTAAAATCACTTATTAATTCAGTAAGACAGTCTGATTTGAACTACTATGACAATCGGTATGACAATTGATAGTCATACCGAAAGTCTTGCTAGTTCATTCTGATTGTCTTGCTAGTTCTAAAGATTGTCATATCGAAAGTCTTGCTGAGCAAATGATTGCCATACCAGCTCTATTTCACTTCGGTTGTTTGATAAAAGAAGCAGTAGCAGTTCATTCACATAATCCAATTTTTAACACAGAACAAGAACACAGCAGAAACAAAAGCAAAACATTTTATTCTTCTCTGCATAAACTTCAAGATCAAAATTCTAGTTTGTAACGTTAAATCCAAAACACTAGAATTATTTATCTTGTTCTTGTGTAACAATCTAGCGGATCAAAATCCCTAGAACTTAATCTCAAATCACGTTTAGCATTTGATTCTAATTATTACAAAAATAGAAAAAGTTCATGTCGAATTTATTCTAAATTTGTGATAATTAATTTGAGATTAATTCCTTGTAATCGATACAGTTGTTGTAACACCTTTAAAGTTTAATAATATTCTTATTTAACTTGAATTTTGTTTCATATTTTTTATTCCGCATTTTATCGATTATTCGGAGCTGTTTGTATTCAACCCCCCCTTCTACAAACACATTGGGACCTAACAATTGGTATCAGAGTCTTCTGATTAACGAACAAATCAAGATCCTAGACTTTTGTGATTTTTCAACTCTTTGAATTTTTATTCATTCAAAAATTCATAATGACTTCACAAAAAGTTGGAACTGTTAAAATTCCACAATTTGATAAAGAGAATTATATTATGTGGAAAAAGAAGATGCTCTTGTTTTTATAAGTGGCGAATCCCAAATATTCAAACTTGTTAAAGAAGGGTATAAAAACTCCGATGGTTATTGAACCGGAGGTGATAGTAGATGATGTAGTGATCATCAAAGCCAGAACCTATCCAAAAGATCCTGAAGATTTTACTCCTGCTGAGAAGGAAGAAGCCTCCTTGGATGCCAGCCTTCAATTAATATTAATTGATTCCATTGATCCCTTGATGAACAGACATGTGATGAACTGTAAAAATTCTAAACACATGTGAGAAACTATTGAGGTAATTAATGAAGACACAGAGGAAGTTAGGGAGAACAAGTTGGAGATCCTAACCTCTGAATATGAACATTTCAAATCAAAACTAGGAGAAGGAATTACTGAAGTGTTTGAGAGGTACAATGCGTTGATCAACAACCTGAACATCAATGGAAAATATTATTCAATCAGGGAGGTCAACAAAAAGTTCCTTTTAACACTGCCAGCTCATCTTGAACATAGAATCACTGCCATTAGAGAAGCTAGAGATCTGAGTGAGATTTCTTTGGACAGGCTCTATGGAGTGTTAAAAACCTATGAGTTGGAGCAGATTCAACAGAAGGAAGTCTACGGGAAGGATAGAATGGTCAGCACATCTACTGCACTTGTAGCTGAAGGTCAACAACAACAACAATCTCAACAGTTAGAAAGAATGGTACAGTTTTCCAAGGCTGAGGAAAATATGTTAGTAGCTGAATATGATCCTCCTACTACAAATCAATCAAGTGATGATTTTTATTCCTTGGAAGAGCTGGAGCAATTAGAAGATGAGTCAATGGCCCAAATTGTCAAGAGATTCTCCAATGTCAGATTCAGG
Source organism: Apium graveolens (assembly GCF_009905375.1). Taxonomy (NCBI): domain Eukaryota; kingdom Viridiplantae; phylum Streptophyta; class Magnoliopsida; order Apiales; family Apiaceae; genus Apium; species Apium graveolens. Next base: position 60,670 of record NW_027417125.1, read on the forward strand.
AGGAATCCCAAGCTTAAGTACAAGTCCAACTACAACAAATTCCAGAAAGGTGGATCTTCATCCTCTAACACCAGCAGTGGTGGATACAAAACAGGGATGGTTGATCGGGGCACCATTAGATGCTATAACTGCAATGAGTTGGGACACTTTGCCACAGAATGCAGGAAGCCAAAGCAAATAAGAAAGAACTCTTATGATTCTAATCAGAAGAGTAACTCTGAAAGGGCTTATCTGGCAAAGGGAAGAAGCTGGGATGATACTGACAGTGAAGTTGAAAAAGAAGGGAATCTTGCTCTTATGGCTATTGAGGGAAAAGCTTCATCGTCAAGAAAAGAGGTAAAATATATTAATGCTGAATTAATATATCATCTAAAGGTAACTTAGATAATGCACGTCGTGATAATGAACTGTTAAGTTCACAGATCAAAGACCTTGAGAAAGAGGTCAATGAATTAAGACTTGTGCATATTAATCAAGACAAATTAAAAGAACAAGTATCTTTTCTAGAGAATAGAGTTAATTGTTATATACAACTCGAAACTATTCTCAAAGACAAGATCACCGGTCTTGAGACTAAGGTTAGAGCCAACTTCAATTCTTGTTCGAAGGCTAAAGAGTTCTACAGTAAGCAAACTGTTTATAAAACATCTGGAATAGGTTATGATTACAGTGTTGTTATTGGAGAATTAGGCATAAACTCCCCTCCTCATGTCTGTGCTAAAGGGAGGGAAGTACCACATGTGCTTAAGGGTGTTGATGAACCCCTCTATAAACCATCAATTGCTGAACCATTTGATGCGACCTCTTCTGTTATTCAAGAAGAAATAAGTGCTGAGGATCATGCTAATGAGAAGATTGTTTCTGAAAGGTATATGTCCCAAGTCCAATAATATATTAGGATTTAGGAATTACTTCTTATGTAATCTGTTTTGATTTCATTGATATTAATAAAAGACTTGTTTTGATTTTATTACGGGCTCTATTTATTTAAGTGTCTAAATAAGATATACCATAGTTTAGAGTAAAGCTTTTTATGGATTATGATGAGATCATAATAGTGAGACCTAAAAAGATGATAACTCTAAACTTAAATAGTTCCTGGTCATAGGATTACTAACTGGTAATTAATAATCCGCAAAGATCGGTACATACTATGCTTGCTTCATTATGAAGGATGTCTGTTCTCATAGACATTTGTGTGGTGACACTATAGCTAGTATGTAGGTGCTTATTATAGAATAAGTTCACTGAACATGACTCGCTCAGCTGAACAACTGATGGAGTTCACTCACGTGTCAGCAGTTGTTCACATAGTGATAGTTGTACAAGTATCCTTAGACTTGAGGTCATCATAGTCATCTTGTGTACACTGAACTATGCTTTGGTTTAGTTCTTAGTCTCTAGGGACAATTATTAGGGCTCTACTGGGTATAGGAATTTGTACACGAAGATAGTGTATGATCAATAAAGGATCTACCCCTTCCAGTGAAGGAAGCGAATGTTCAAGGCTAATCCACTTATGCTAGTTCAGGAATCTCTGGCCAGAGTGAATGAAATTAGAAAGGAGTTTCTGATTTGCATAGAACTAAGCATAGTAAATGGTAAGCAAGTGATTAAATTAGATAGGCTTGACACGAGATTCATGCTTTGTATTTAATCGGGACATTGTAGGGTAGAAGGAGTTTATTGTACGGTAACTATTCACTGAATAGGTTCTTGGTATTCTAAGCAGTGAATTCATATTATCCGGATAGTCGCGATATGCTGAGAAGTATCCCTCACGATGTAGAATAAATATGATTAATTAATTAATCATATTTAATAAATTAGAGAATTTATATAAATAATGATAAAATAGTTTTATTATTATTTATTTCTACTACCGGCTTAATATTGAACCTACATAGTCACACCATAAAAAGAGAATGATTTAATGGTGCAGGAATTAATTAATAATGGCTAATAATTATTTATTTATTAAATAATTAATTAATTGGCAAATTTAATAATTGATTAAATGAGATTTAATTGATTATAAATTAATTAAGAAAAGTTCTTAATATTATTAATTAAGGATTTAATTTTTTGGAAATTAAATCAAGAGAGAGAATTATTTCTAAAGTGTTTAGAAAAAGGATTAATAATTAAAAGGTGTTTTGATTATTAATGAGAATAATAAATGGGTTAATAATAATAATATTTTATGGGAAAATTTCAGCTGAAAATTTTGCCTATAAATATACTATTATAAACCCTATATTTTATTCTAACCCCGAATTTTATAAAACATAATTCTCTCCACCTCCTCCTCCTCCTTAACGTCGTTTTCTTGGTGGATACCGGTGGAGTACTTCACGTTTGAGGAGCAGCTGCTAAGGATCTCTGATCGTTGTCTCCGAATTAATTTTAAAGGTTAGAATCGATCCCTACGTTTTAATCACGATTTATATGCTTTTAATTGGATTTTATATGTGTAAAAGTGCTTTTACATGCTTCCGCTGTGATTAAAATCCAACATTGGTATCAGAGCTTAGGTTGTATGCATATAGATCCGTGGTAAAAATTTCAGAATTTTATATGCTTGTATGAATTAATTATGATTTTTACAAGTTATATCATGGATTAATTTTGTCTGATGAGAAATCATTTCTCAGTATTATTTTGAATGTTGATCTGGGTTCTACAAGTGTTGTAGATCGTCTAGGTATTTTTCTCATAATTTTATGATGTATAGATTTTTTATTATGAATTTTTGAAGTTCTTATAATTAAATTCGTAATTAAATAAGTATATAAATATGTATATTCAGTTGTATATATATATATATATTTGTATATATTTCTGTGATGTTGTGGCTGCTGGTGTCTGTTGATGTGTGATGCACGGAGAAAAGAAGGTAGACAAAGGTACAGGGTTTGTCAGACACGGCAGAAGCAGGCGGCGGCAGTGCTGGCGCGTGCAGAGCACGCGGGGAAGAGGGTGTCGCGCATTCCGGGAATGCGTTACACCCTGTGGCGCATTCACGGAATGCGTTACACCTTTTAATTGGTTAAAAGGATTGTAACGCATCACCGGAATGCGTTACAAGGCTTGTAACGCGTTCCTGTAATGCGTTACAGCTCGTCTGTTATATTTAAATTTGATTTCTGGGAGTTTCGTAACTCCGTTTTAGGCGTGCAATATACCGTTGGATTCGTTTTTCCGAGACGGATCTAATGGAGTGATCAAATTTTAGTTTATATAAAAGTTTTGAACTGATTATATTCCCGAAAGTGTTTTAAAAGCTGTTTTAACTGTTTTAATTGCTTTTAAATGCTTCATGTGATACATAGAGATGTATAATGCTTAGACTAATGTGCTAGATGATGTAACATGCCTACCTTGATGTTTATTCATGTTTATATATATGATATATGCTTAGTTTATCATGCGATGATAGATTTAGGTGAACTTAAATGAACATAAGGCGTTTGTTAGACAATCTAGTATAGTGAAATTGTTTCATAACCTTAATAATAATATTATGAATACAATCATGAGATTCTTGTGTTTATGAAACACGTAATTGAATATGAATTTTTGATATGAGAGAAAGGATGATTCTGTCAACAACAGATTTTATCTGTAAGAAGGGGTTATTAAGTGACGCCTCTTGACAATGCTCCACCCGATCTGGGAATCATCTGATTATTGATTATTGATTTGAAATATTTAATTTAAAAGGAAGAATCTCTTTATAATATGATTATGACTGTAACGTAATATAATCCCTCTAAAATTAAATAATATCGAGTAGTAATTGGACAATGAAATAACGGGTTTGTGTCGGTCATAGCCTTCCAACATGATAGAAAAGTAGTTCTTATTTTTGAATCATTGTCGGTTCGTGCTACAGCCGAGGGCTTTGATTTCGAAATAAGAAATACTTGTCTATTACATAGAGATGTGTACATTGAATAAGAATCTAAAGGTCGGTACGTGCCAGAGCCGTGGGCCTTTGGGGACTGATTCAATTGTACGGAATATTGGGTTAGACTTGACTTAGAATATTGAGTTTGTCGTGCCACAACCGAGACTCAATTATTCAAGAGGCTAAAGTTTGATTAGGAAATAACATAAGATGTAATTGACAAGAGTTGTCTGCCTATTGAACATTACATGGCGGTTCGTGCTACAGCCGGGGTTGTGTAATGGAATGTAGGATCCCTATTCCCACTAGCATTATGAATGCTTAATTTTTCACGTAGGGGGTTGAATAAATTAGATAAACTAGTGGGAGCCACTTATGAATAAAGACCCGATTCATATAGTGTTTTGAAATGAAATTGAATATTTGCTAAGTGTTGTTATGTGTTTATCATTTAAAGATTTACTTTGTACGTTATGTCTTCTGCACTATCACTCAGGAGCATACTAGATGCTCACAAGTTGACTGGTCCTAATTATGCTGACTGGCTTCGAAACTTGAGAATTGTTCTCAGGATTGAGAAGCTGGAATACGTGATTGACTCACCTAAGCCTACTGAACCTGCTAGTGATGCACATAATGATGAACAAGTGGATAGATGATGCAAATGTTGCACAATGCATCATGCTAGCTTCCATGAACATTGAGCTACAGAAGCAACATGAGCATATGGATGCTCACACTATCCTCATGCATCTATAAGAGTTGTATGATGTGGCGGGGAGGACAGCTCGATATGAGATATCGAAGGAGTTGTTCGGTTGTAGGATGTCTGAGGGATCATATGTGAATGACCATGTACTCAAGATGATCAATTTGATTGAACGTCTTGGACAACTTGGTTTTGCCATGGATGGGGAGCTGAGCCAAGACTTGGTCTTGCAATCACTTCTGAGTTCGTTCTTGCAGTTTGTTGTGAACTTTCACATGAATGAGTTGGATGTCAGCCTACCTGAACTCCACAACATGTTGAAGACTGCGGAGTCGAATTTCCCCCCTAAGAAGCGTTCTGTTCTTCTAATTGGTGAAGGTTCCAATCCTAAGAAAAGGAAGAGGAACTCTTCCAGGAAGAAGAAAGTAGGTGAGAAAATGCCGGTTCCACCAAAAGCTGAAGACCCCAAGAGCAAAGTTGTTTGCTTTTACTATAACAAGGTGGGGCACTGGAAGAGGAACTGTAAGGTTTACCTTGCAGAATTGAAGAAGAAGAAGGGGAGTAAGACTACCGCTTCTGATTCAGACATGTTCATGATCGAAGTTAATATGTCACTAGGTCAAATTTCTACTTGGGTATTAGATACCGCCTGTGGTTCTCATATTTGCAATTCGTTGCAAGGACTAAAGGGAAGTAGGAATCTTGAAAATGATGAGGTGATTCTACTGATGGGAATGGAGCAAGAGTTGCTGCTGAAGATGTAGAATCATTTCATTTACATATGCCTACGGGCAAGACTATTGTTTGAAATAATTGTTATTTTGTTCCCTCGATTATGAGGAATATTATTCCCATGTTAGACTTGGATGAATTTTCGTTTATTATTGAGAATAATGAATGTTCTATTCTTAGAGATAATATTCTTTATGGACGTGGTACTTTAAATAATGGTCTGTATATATGTGACATAATTTACTTCAGATTGAACAAACTAATAAAAGAAAAAGGGATGATGAAAATCTCACTTTTTGTGGCACTGCAGTCTCCATTTAGTAGACATGGAGAGAGGACTGCAGATTTGCTAGGAATCGTACACACAGATGTATGTGGACCAATGTCTATGCATGCCATGGGTGGATTTTCATACTTCATTACTTTCATAGATAATAGATCTAGATTCAGATATGTGTTTGATGAAACACAAGTCTGAGGCATTTGAAAAGTTCAAAGAATATAAGTATGAAGTGGAGAAACAACCAAACATAGTATTATAACTCTTCGATTAGATCGAGGTGGTGAATACTTTAATGGAGTGTTTCTAGATTATCTCAAAGTGAATTGTATAGTCTCCCTGTGGAATCCTCCAGATTGGTATCTGAAAGGAGAAATTGAACTTTGTTAGACATAGTTCGGTCCATGATGAGCTATGCGAATCTTCCAGTATTCCTATGGGGTTATGCATTGGAAACCTCAGCATTTTTACTGAATAAGGTGCCTTCCAAATCTGTTCCTTAAACTCCGTATGAGATATGGAAAGAAAGGAAACCGAGTCTTAAACACGTTAAGATTTGGGGATGTCCAGCTTATGTCAAGAAAGTTGACCCAGATAAGTTGGAATATCGATCCGTAAAATGTAGTTTTGTGGGATATCCTAAAGAGACTTTAGGGTATTACTTTTACACCGATCATCGGGTGTTTGTGTCACGCCCCCAAATCCGGGGTCAGGAGATTTGGTCGTCACGATGAAACCTCAATCCAAATTAACCTGTTAAATCAATAAATAAATGCCAGCGGAAGATATTTATCATAAATGACCCCAAACTAATCAAAGATCTTTTAAGGTTACAGTTCTAGAAACAAGATATCCAAATTCCACAAATAAATTTTTCTCACTTTCTTTTAAAACTCTTTTCAATAAATTCCAACTCACAATTAAACCCACTAGTATAACTTCGAGATGAAGTATACTAGGCCCAAATAAAATACACAACTATAATATAATATAATATAAACAACTTTACACAATAAAACTTACACTAGTCCGCAAACCCTGGACCAACCACCTTCCAAGATCTTCTTCTTTGCTTCCTTGAATTTCGCAGCTAAGTAGCGCAAGCTAATCCTCACTGGAGGTTAAATTTAAAAACAGGCATGTATGAGCGGAAGAAATGCTCAGCAAGTTCATTATAGCATATATATGGTCGTTTTGATATAAAACCGACATCTGCATCAGCGCAGAACATTTAAAATCATAATTGCTGAATCATAAAACTTTAGTTGAGGAATCCCAGAATTGATTCCTTAATTGTATTCAAAACCATTTTGATATTTTTGAGCAAAACGCTTCAGCACTGCTTTGAATCTTGACGAGAATAAAACTCGTAAAAACAGTGTTTACGGAAATATCGTAAACCACAATAACATGAAACAATGATCATGGAATGAATCATAAACTTTACCCAAAACTCAACTCTTGATATTAATACTTATTTTGTTGTCATATCAAATTAGATATCAATACGAACTTTGATGCTCACAACACCCATACTGAAGTCAACATCAATCATCTATACTAATACCACCTTTGATATTTAACAACAACGTAAGTATCCACAAAATCAGAAATTGAATCAAAGCCGCAATTCACTCTTAATCCAAAACGAAATTAGTACTTTTAATCCAAAACAGAATCAGTTGATAAATCATTTATGCTATGATTATCAAAACAATAAAGAATTTTAGATATCTATTTAGATTGGAACCAATTATGCACTATGCTGTTCCTGATGATCAGTCACGAAACAACACCGGTATCCCGCAGCCATACCGTAAATATAGGTACTACCCGTATCCCGAAGACATACGGTACCTATAGGGCGCCAAGAAAAGGCATAACAAGCCTTGTAAGATATTACACTTCCGTATTGCACTTCTGTATAATAGCTCACGCTGGACCGGTGCCTCGGCCTCTTACGCAACCAGTAACCATCAAATCTCAAAACCTTTTATTGAAAAAGGGGTCATAATATTCGACACCCGAAATAGTTTTATTCCCCCAATTCTTGGGTAGGAATATTCACAACCAAATCACTTTTCTAAAAATCCAAAACATTTGTAAGTCCGATAATTGGATAAGTAAAATCACTTGACTATTCTGAACATAGAATAGCAGAGGGTACTTGTGTAAACAGAATTATTTAATTTAGCGATATGTAAAACATTTATCTATTCCGAACAGAGAATAGGGAAAACAATACTTGCATAATATAATTCGAAATAAACGTCACTTGAATGATAAGTGAAGTCAGGGGTACTTGCATAATATGAATCGAATTAAACGTCACTTGAATGATAAGTGAGGTTAATGTACTTGCCTTTGGGTTTTAGCAGTTAGTCACACTCGCAATGACGCATCTATTCTGACATTCTGTCTCAAGACATCTCCGTCCTGCTTTTCAACACCTTACTGATATGCTGCTCCTGCGATTGCTAGAAGCCATTTATCCAATTCCATTTCATCTCACTCTTTATCCAACATCTTGTCTTGATCAACTCGAATGATCCGCATCTATAAATTAAAAGATATAGCTTTAATTGTCTAAACGATAATCACTCGACGAACTGCGCGTCAAAATCCTATCGTCTACCCATACGATAGCCCACACATAAAGAAGACAGTCAAACACAAGACCATTGACCCACGTACACACGTAATTCATATAAAACGTAAGCACATAATCCACGTATCACATAATTCATATCACATATGACTCAATTCGTCAAAAGATTCGACTCGGTATGTTTAAAACTGAAATCGGGTCAAAAAAAAATATGATTTATTGATCAAAATCGATTAAGAATGATTCGTAAAACAAGAGACCTTTCGAAACACAAGAATTTGGGTCTCGAAAGTATTTTTAATGAAAGAGGAATATTTTTCTGAGTCTATACGTGTTCGTTTCGTATTAAACGGACGAACGGTTTATTTATTACAAATAAAATAAGAATTAAATGAGAATAAATCAATTAATAATAATAATATTAATTGACTTTTAAATATCAAAATATAATTTTTAAAAGCTTAAAAACCATTTTTAGGAATTATTTGAATTAATTATAAATAATTGCATTTTATTTAACTATTTATAAATAAAATTAATTGATTAAATGATTTAATCAATTAATTAAACCAATAAATAATTAACTAAAATAAATTATAAATAATAAAAATAAATCTGAATTTTTGAAAGTAATAAAGTAAATAATTTCTGAGAATTTAAAAGAATTTAGTTAATTATTAAATAATTAACTAAATAATTTTTTTGGAAATTAAAAAGGATTTTCAGAATTTATAAAAATAGAATTTTGATTTAAAAAGAAAACAAAAATACAGAAACAACTTCTGTACTTCTGTCTTCTTCTCTACTGCATCACAGGGCAGGGGAATAGGGTTGATCATTGCTGGATAATCGGGGAGGAAGACCGGAAGTTGAAAAACTCGCCGGAATTCGGTCGTTGTTCCAGAATCCGGCCCAAGTCCGGCGAAACAATAATCTCCTGATTCCGCATGATTTCAGTCCGTTTTTAATTCAAAAACATTTCAAAACCTTCCAGAAATTCGACAGAAACAACAACAACAACGCACAATCATTCAAGCAATTTCTCTGGCCGAAAACAACTACAACTCCGGCGAACTCAACATATTATCCGACCAAACTCGTAACTTCTAAGTTTTTTAACCAAAAATCGAGTTTTTGCTATCAAAATGAAGCTAAGAAAACAGGGAATCTAATACCCCTAACCATAACATTCAACAATCATTAACAAGAACACAAATTCGAACTAAAAAAACAACAAAACTCAAATCTCGAACTCCATGAAATCCTAACCAAAATTAATAAATCTTTATACTAAATCGACTCTCCTGATTGTTTTAAAGCTATCTATAACATTGAAATCAATCAACAATCATTCTAAATCAAAAACGAATTCAAGCCTCAAGAACACAAAAATCGAATTTCCAAAATATATCACCTCGATTGATAAAAGTGGTACCAAAAGAACGGGCTCATCAAGAGGATTAATTTGGTATATAGAACATCAAGAATGGATTCCTAGAACTCCCAAAATCATTGATCAAAGTTTGAGCAAGAATTTTCACCCCCAAAAATGTTCTTGGTTTCTTTCTATTTTCTGAATTTTATAAAATAAATAAATAAAATGAAAAATTCAGCAGCTATTTATATTAATCAGAAAATTATACCCCCAAAATTAATTAAGGGTATTTTTATTCCCTATTAAAATAATTAAGCCCCAAAATTATAATTACGGGGAATATTTTAAAAACAGTAAAAACAAAATTCGTATCAAAATTCCCCAACAATTGCGAATAATACAAAACTGCAAAAATACGAGGTATTTGAAATACGAATAATTTTATAAAAATAAAAACACAGGTTTTGTGGGGTTTGATGTCCCGGTGGGGTCCCGGTCTGATTATTTTTGAAAAACAGAAACGATACCTAAATTAACAGAAAACCCCGAATACACATAAAATACATTTAACACACATAAAACGAGATGAAACGAGTAACTCAAATAAACACGCGTCCAAATTACGGATCGATTCATATAGATGCAATTTAAACAAGTAACGGGTATCCCATTGGATCATATCGGATCCGAAATACATTACTTAGCCGCTAAGTAACTATAAAAATGATACAATTTATTACCAGAATTGGATAATTATCAAAACCGAACTTTTTATAAAATATTATATACGAGAATAATATAAAAATATCCCGTCTCTCGAAAATACGGGTTTTATTGATTACCGAAATAACTATCGTATCGAAAATATTGCGCCGGGCCGCGCACGGGTTAAACCGTAATCCGGATTGAAAAAGTCAAAACACGGAAAATGTCCGGAATTACCAAATTGGGTTAGGAAGGAGTTTTCGGAAGAGTTTCGGGTTGTAAAAACGCAAAAACGATTGAAGTCGGACGATTCCCGGCTTTATAAAATAATTTTGGTAATTATTCAGAAAATAATTAATAATTCATAAATTAATATAAAATCATCTAACAGTCCAAAAATTACCAGAAAAATATCCCAATTATCTATATTTTATTATGGACACATAAAAATTCAAATATTCAAATAATATCACATCTAAACACCCAAACATCAATTCCACTTATCAGATAATTCACCAAAATTCACATAAAATCACACAAATAATTCCAAATAATAATAATAATAATATTTGAAAATATGGGATATTACAATCTACCCACCTTATAAGGATTCCGTCCTCGGAATCAGCAGAAGAAAGCACTAAGGGTTTTCTATCTAACTTTCCGTCACATCGCCTTACTTTGACTTGATTAGGATACTCAACTTAACTTGATTGGCATACCTTCGAATATTTGGAATGATAAAATCATAGAAAAGAAAAGAATTTCATATCATAACAGGATAGAATCTGAATTGGAGAAAAAGTATTGTTGAAATGAAATAATAACTGAGAGATCAATATGATCAAACGAACTTGGTATTGCGTGCCCAAATTAAGACACTACTAAAGGTTGTTAACCTTCATGTATTCACAACACACACAAGTGATGGCGTCCCATCCAACTCCTATCACACAGACAGGTATACCTTGTGTCCCCTATAATTAGGGTTGTTCATCTCAGTCAGAATAAAAGAATATCAAAGTGATCGAAAATCAAATGAATAAAACTGAAAAGATTTCAAAGCTGATATTTCTGAAGGAAATAAAATCCAGAGAACAAAATTATGTCACCAAATGAGCAAATGGTATCACATCATCAAGAAACCATCCACCAAATAAGAAAAGTGGAAGTTAAATTATCATAACTTGACAAAGCTATCAAAACCTGAAAAATAGGCTTCATGACAGACTCTGGCACATTTGAAACACAGATAGGATTGAAAATGAGTGTTAGGGAATATATCCTCTAACAATTACTTCTTTTTGAGAGATGTCAAAAGGAATTATAGAAAGAAAAGGTATTGCCAAAGTCTTAATATTTATTTTCAATTTGAACTCTCCGGTTGACTCGCCATCTGATTCTAGACGCTTCTTCATGTTCCAAGGATATCGATAATCTTCATCGTCGTCAAAACGTAGTAGCCTCGAAAGATTCCACCATATAAGTTCTGCAACTGCCAGGAGTTCCATCCAGCTCAGCACAACCATCTCAAACGAATACGCCTTATCTTAACTTATTCGTTGGTACTATATCCAATAGTCCAACAGGAACTCGATATGAGCTCAAACGTCCTCACATAGCTATACACACTCCTACACACTCTCGTTTCTAGTTTACTATAACCTCAGCTCTGATACCAACCTGTCACGCCCCCAAATCCGGGGTCAGGAGATTTGGTCGTCACGATGAAACCTCAATCCAAATTAACCTGTTAAATCAATAAATAAATGCCAGCGGAAGATATTTATCATAAATGACCCCAAACTAATCCAAGATCTTTTAAGGTTACAGTTCTAGAAACAAGATATCCAAATTCCACAAATAAATTTTTCTCACTTTCTTTTAAAACTCTTTTCAATAAATTCCAACTCACAATTAAACCCACTAGTATAACTTCGAGATGAAGTATACTAGGCCCAAATAAAATACACAACTATAATATAATATAATATAAACAACTTTACACAATAAAACTTACACTAGTCCGCAAACCCTGGACCAACCACCTTCCAAGATCTTCTTCTTTGCTTCCTTGAATTTCGCAGCTAAGTAGCGCAAGCTAATCCTCACTGGAGGTTAAATTTAAAAACAGGCAAGTATGAGCGGAAGAAATGCTCAGCAAGTTCATTATAGCATATATATGGTCGTTTTGATATAAAACCGACATCTGCATCAGCGCAGAACATTTAAAATCATAATTGCTGAATCATAAAACTTTAGTTGAGGAATCCCAGAATTGATTCCTTAATTGTATTCAAAACCATTTTGATATTTTTGAGCAAAACGCTTCAGCACTGCTTTGAATCTTGACGAGAATAAAACTCGTAAAAACAGTGTTTACGGAAATATCGTAAACCACAATAACATGAAACAATGATCATGGAATGAATCATAAACTTTACCCAAAACTCAACTCTTGATATTAATACTTATTTTGTTGTCATATCAAATTAGATATCAATACGAACTTTGATGCTCACAACACCCATACTGAAGTCAACATCAATCATCTATACTAATACCACCTTTGATATTTAACAACAACGTAAGTATCCACAAAATCAGAAATTGAATCAAAGCCGCAATTCACTCTTAATCCAAAACGAAATTAGTACTTTTAATCCAAAACAGAATCAGTTGATAAATCATTTATGCTATGATTATCAAAACAATAAAGAATTTTAGATATCTATTTAGATTGGAACCAATTATGCACTATGCTGTTCCTGATGATCAGTCACGAAACAACACCGGTATCCCGCAGCCATACCGTAAATATAGGTACTACCCGTATCCCGAAGACATACGGTACCTATAGGGCGCCAAGAAAAGGCATAACAAGCCTTGTAAGATATTACACTTCCGTATTGCACTTCTGTATAATAGCTCACGCTGGACCGGTGCCTCGGCCTCTTACGCAACCAGTAACCATCAAATCTCAAAACCTTTTATTGAAAAAGGGGTCATAATATTCGACACCCGAAATAGTTTTATTCCCCCAATTCTTGGGTAGGAATATTCACAACCAAATCACTTTTCTAAAAATCCAAAACATTTGTAAGTCCGATAATTGGATAAGTAAAATCACTTGACTATTCTGAACATAGAATAGCAGAGGGTACTTGTGTAAACAGAATTATTTAATTTAGCGATATGTAAAACATTTATCTATTCCGAACAGAGAATAGGGAAAACAATACTTGCATAATATAATTCGAAATAAACGTCACTTGAATGATAAGTGAAGTCAGGGGTACTTGCATAATATGAATCGAATTAAACGTCACTTGAATGATAAGTGAGGTTAATGTACTTGCCTTTGGGTTTTAGCAGTTAGTCACACTCGCAATGACGCATCTATTCTGACATTCTGTCTCAAGACATCTCCGTCCTGCTTTTCAACACCTTACTGATATGCTGCTCCTGCGATTGCTAGAAGCCATTTATCCAATTCCATTCCATCTCACTCTTTATCCAACATCTTGTCTTGATCAACTCGAATGATCCGCATCTATAAATTAAAAGATATAGCTTTAATTGTCTAAACGATAATCACTCGACGAACTGCGCGTCAAAATCCTATCGTCTACCCATACGATAGCCCACACATAAAGAAGACAGTCAAACACAAGACCATTGACCCACGTACACACGTAATTCATATAAAACGTAAGCACATAATCCACGTATCACATAATTCATATCACATATGACTCAATTCATCAAAAGATTCGACTCGGTATGTTTAAAACTGAAATCGGGTCAAAAAAAAATATGATTTATTGATCAAAATCGATTAAGAATGATTCGTAAAACAAGAGACCTTTCGAAACACAAGAATTTGGGTCTCGAAAGTATTTTTAATGAAAGAGGAATATTTTTCTGAGTCTATACGTGTTCGTTTCGTATTAAACGGACGAACGGTTTATTTATTACAAATAAAATAAGAATTAAATGAGAATAAATCAATTAATAATAATAATATTAATTGACTTTTAAATATCAAAATATAATTTTTAAAAGCTTAAAAACCATTTTTAGGAATTATTTGAATTAATTATAAATAATTGCATTTTATTTAACTATTTATAAATAAAATTAATTGATTAAATGATTTAATCAATTAATTAAACCAATAAATAATTAACTAAAATAAATTATAAATAATAAAAATAAATCTGAATTTTTGAAAGTAATAAAGTAAATAATTTCTGAGAATTTAAAAGAATTTAGTTAATTATTAAATAATTAACTAAATAATTTTTTTGGAAATTAAAAAGGATTTTCAGAATTTATAAAAATAGAATTTTGATTTAAAAAGAAAACAAAAATACAGAAACAACTTCTGTACTTCTGTCTTCTTCTCTACTGCATCACAGGGCAGGGGAATAGGGTTGATCATTGCCGGATAATCGGGGAGGAAGACCGGAAGTTGAAAAACTCGCCGGAATTCGGTCATTGTTCCAGAATCCGGCCCAAGTCCGGCGAAACAATAATCTCCTGATTCCGCATGATTTCAGTCCGTTTTTAATTCAAAAACATTTCAAAACCTTCCAGAAATTCGACAGAAACAACAACAACAACGCACAATCATTCAAGCAATTTCTCTGGCCGAAAACAACTACAACTCCGGCGAACTCAACATATTATCCGACCAAACTCGTAACTTCTAAGTTTTTTAACCAAAAATCGAGTTTTTGCTATCAAAATGAAGCTAAGAAAACAGGGAATCTAATACCCCTAACCATAACATTCAACAATCATTAACAAGAACACAAATTCGAACTAAAAAAACAACAAAACTCAAATCTCGAACTCCATGAAATCCTAACCAAAATTAATAAATCTTTATACTAAATCGACTCTCCTGATTGTTTTAAAGCTATCTATAACATTGAAATCAATCAACAATCATTCTAAATCAAAAACGAATTCAAGCCTCAAGAACACAAAAATCGAATTTCCAAAATATATCACCTCGATTGATAAAAGTGGTACCAAAAGAACGGGCTCATCAAGAGGATTAATTTGGTATATAGAACATCAAGAATGGATTCCTAGAACTCCCAAAATCATTGATCAAAGTTTGAGCAAGAATTTTCACCCCCAAAAATGTTCTTGGTTTCTTTCTATTTTCTGAATTTTATAAAATAAATAAATAAAATGAAAAATTCAGCAGCTATTTATATTAATCAGAAAATTATACCCCCAAAATTAATTAAGGGTATTTTTATTCCCTATTAAAATAATTAAGCCCCAAAATTATAATTACGGGGAATATTTTAAAAACAGTAAAAACAAAATTCGTATCAAAATTCCCCAACAATTGCGAATAATACAAAACTGCAAAAATACGAGGTATTTGAAATACGAATAATTTTATAAAAATAAAAACACAGGTTTTGTGGGGTTTGATGTCCCGGTGGGGTCCCGGTCTGATTATTTTTGAAAAACAGAAACGATACCTAAATTAACAGAAAACCCCGAATACACATAAAATACATTTAACACACATAAAACGAGATGAAACGAGTAACTCAAATAAACACGCGTCCAAATTACGGATCGATTCATATAGATGCAATTTAAACAAGTAACGGGTATCCCATTGGATCATATCGGATCCGAAATACATTACTTAGCCGCTAAGTAACTATAAAAATGATACAATTTATTACCAGAATTGGATAATTATCAAAACCGAACTTTTTATAAAATATTATATACGAGAATAATATAAAAATATCCCGTCTCTCGAAAATACGGGTTTTATTGATTACCGAAATAACTATCGTATCGAAAATATTGCGCCGGGCCGCGCACGGGTTAAACCGTAATCCGGATTGAAAAAGTCAAAACACGGAAAATGTCCGGAATTACCAAATTGGGTTAGGAAGGAGTTTTCGGAAGAGTTTCGGGTTGTAAAAACGCAAAAACGATTGAAGTCGGACGATTCCCGGCTTTATAAAATAATTTTGGTAATTATTCAGAAAATAATTAATAATTCATAAATTAATATAAAATCATCTAACAGTCCAAAAATTACCAGAAAAATATCCCAATTATCTATATTTTATTATGGACACATAAAAATTCAAATATTCAAATAATATCACATCTAAACACCCAAACATCAATTCCACTTATCAGATAATTCACCAAAATTCACATAAAATCACACAAATAATTCCAAATAATAATAATAATAATATTTGAAAATATGGGATATTACAGTTTGTCTCCAGACATGCTACCTTCTTGGAAAAGGAGTTTATCCTTAAAGGAAACAGTGGGAAAAAAATTGAACTTGATGAAGTTCATGAAGCACAAACTACTACGAATCAAGTGGAAACACCTGTTCTGACTGAACAACCTTTTGTGGAACAGCCCATTCATAGAACAGGGAGAGTGTCTCGCCAACCTGAGAGGTAATATGGCCTTGTCATTTAGAATGACAATGAGTTGTCGATCATTGATGATGACGACCCTGTGACCTATAATGAGGCTATGAGTAGTGTTGACTCAGAGAAATGGCATGGTGCCATGAAATCCGGAATGGAATCTATGTATACGGTATATAAAAGAATGATTAGAGCAGATGGCCAGGTGGAGACCTGTAAGGCCAGGCTTGTGGCAAAAGGATTCAAACAAAGGCAATGGATTGACTTTGATGAAACCTTTTACCTGTAGCCCTGTTAAGATCAGTTCGGATTTTGCTTGCGATTGCTGCTTACTACGACTATGAGATCTGACATATGGCCAGGTGGTTTTCTTTCCAAGGGAAATGAAAACCTAGTGTGTAAGCTTCTGTGAACCATATGTGGTTTAAAGCAAGCTTCTCGAAAGATGGAACATCCGTTTTGATGAGATAATCAAAGAGTTTGGTTTTATCAAAAACGTAGATGAACCATGTGTCTACAAAAGGGTTAGTGGGAGCGCGGTAACATTTCTTGTATTGTATTGAAATAGAGTTGACACACATAACAACATAGCAGACCCACTCACAAAGCTACTTTCTGAAAGTCACTTTGATCGTCATAAAGATTAGATGGGTATTAGATATCAAAGTGATTGGCTTTAGTACAAGTGGGAGATTGAAATGTATATGTCCTAAGTCCAATCATATATTAGGATTTAGGAATTACTTCTTATGTAATCTGTTTTGATTTCATTGATATTAATGAAAGACTTGTTTTGATTTTATTACGGGCTCTATCTATTTAAGTGTCTAAATAAGATATACCATAGTTTAGAGTAAAGCTTTTTATGGATTATGATGAGATCATAATAGTGAGACTTAAAAAGATGATAACTCTAAACTTAAATAGTTCCTGGTCATAGAATTACTAACTGGTAATTAATAATCCGCAAAGATCGATACATACTATGCTTGCTTCATTATGAAGGATGTCTGTTCTCATAGACATTTGTGTGGTGACATTATGGCTAGTATGTAGGTGCTTATTATAGAATAAGTTCACTTAACATGACTCGCTCAGCTGAACAACTGATGGAGTTCACTCACGTGTCAGCAGTTGTTCACATAGTGATAGTTGTACAAGTATCCTTAGACTTGAGGTCATCATAGTCATCTTGTGTACAATGAACTATGCTTTGGTTTAGTTCTTAGTCTCCAGGGACAATTATTAGGGCTCTACTGGGTATAGGAATTTGTACACGAAGATAGTGTATGATCAATAAAGGATCTACCCCTTCCAGTGAAGGAAGCGAATGTTCAAGGCTAATCCACTTATGCTAGTTCAGGAATCTCTGGTCAGAGTGAATGAAATTAGAAAGGAGTTTCTGATTTGCATAGAACTAAGCATAGTAAATGGTAAGCAAGTGATTAAATTAGATAGGCTTGACACGAGATCCATGCCTTGTATTTAATCGGGACATTGTAGGGTAGAAGGAGTTTATTGTACGGTAACTATTCACTGAATAGGTTCTTGGTATTCTAAGCAGTGAATTCATATTATCCGGATAGTCACGATATGCTGAGAAGTATCCCTCACGATGTAGAATAAATATGATTAATTAATTAATCATATTTAATAAATTAGAGAATTTATATAAATAATGATAAAATAGTTTTATTATTATTTATTTCTACTACCGGCTTAATATTGAACCTAAAGGGTCACGCCATAAAAGGAGAATGATTTAATGGTGGAGGAATTAATTAATAATGGCTAATAATTATTTATTTTTGAAATAAATAATTAATTGGCAAATTTAATAATTGATTAAATGAGATTTAATTGATTATAAATTAATTAAGAAAAGTTCTTAATATTATTAATTAAGGATTTAATTTTTTGGAAATTAAATCAAGAGAGAGAATTATTTCTAAAGTGTTTAGAAAAAGGATTAATAATTAAAAGGTGTTTTGATTATTAATGAGAATAATAAATGGGTTAATAATAATAATATTTTATGGGAAAATTTCAGCTGAAAATTTTGCCTATAAATATACTATTATAAACCCTATATTTTATTCTAACCCCGAATTTTATAAAACATAATTCTCTCCACCTCCTCCTCCTCCTTAACGTCGTTTTCTTGGTGAATACCGGTGGAGTGCTTCACGTTTGAGGAGCAGCTGCTAAGGATCTCTGATCGTTGTCTCCGAATTAATTTTAAAGGTTAGAATCGATCCCTACGTTTTAATCACGATTTATATGCCTTTAATTGGATTTTATATGTGTAAAAGTGCTTTTACATGCTTCCGCTGCGATTAAAATCCAACAGTTTCCAAGTCAAATGAGTCGAAAGTCCCAGTCAAAGTTGTGAAAGCAACTAAGACTAACTCAGACACACGAGTTGGATAACAAAAATGTCATGTCTGCCATGCATAAATTGTCTGCTATTAATCACTCTCATAAAG
This sequence comes from Apium graveolens, assembly GCF_009905375.1. NCBI lineage: Eukaryota > Viridiplantae > Streptophyta > Magnoliopsida > Apiales > Apiaceae > Apium > Apium graveolens. The sequence goes on from NW_027417125.1 coordinate 79,918, forward strand.
CATGTGGTGTTTATAATTATATGTCTTGTGCTTTTAATTTGATGTATGCTTATTTTAATGGTAAGCATGTTTCTAGTGATAAGACTACTCCTCGTCAGCATGTGAATAATAAGAAGCATGATAGGTCTAAGACTGCTAGTCCTTCTAAGGCTAGAAAGGAGACATTTGTGCCTAAGCCTAAACAGAAATTTGTTAAGGCTGTTTACAAGGTCAAATGTTCAGTCAGTGAGAAAGTTGAGAGCATTAAAATTAAAAATGTTGTGTTGCCTGACAAAGGACAGTTCTACAAGTATGTCGGGCCCAACCAAGCTTGGGTTCCGAAGAAGGGTTAATCCATTTGTGTTGCAGGGCATTTAAACAGGTGAAACCGGGAGTGTGGATTCTTGACAGTGGATCATCAAGACGTACAACCGGAGATAGAACCCTGCTATCAAATGAGGATTGAGAAAGCTGGTCCCCATGGTTACCTTTGGAGATAACATCAAAGGTTTATCCGAGGGATATGGCCGTTTGTAAGCTGGTAATGTTATCATTGAACTTGTAAATATTTTTTGTATTTTTGGCAATATTTTTATAAGTTTTTATTTGTATTCTCCGTAATTGTAAATATTGTATGATATATGAAATTGAATGATGATATCTTGTTGATAGATATTTGGTATTTAATTCATTGATATTTGTTTTTATTATTATTATTTGTATTATATTATTTTTATTTTATTTTTAGTTTAAATTTTATGCAACATAACAGTTGGTATGTAAAGTAACTGACAAGTATCGGTCAATGATATGTTGTTAACATTATGTTGCAGATATTTGTGAGCTTTTGACATGAATGAGAATTACTTAGACTTTACCCTAAATGATCAATGTTTTATCAAAAACTCATTCATATCGAAAAACAAAATCAAACTTCTTTCTACATTAGTGATTTCTTATTTCATGTAAAATCTTTTGAAATCACTATTATACATCATTACTCTCAAAAGATTAAATGTATAATTTTCATTCATTATAGATCTTAAATACATTTTATCTCTATAGTGCCATATGTTCTGTGCTACAGGTTCAGTCTCCAGTGACTTTCTTTCATTGACAGTCATGAGGTTGAAAACCCACAACGTCTATCCCAGACTGTAAAGACAAACCCAAAAACAGAACAAACCAACACTCTTTTACCACTAAATGTAGTATGAATGAGCGTGAGGGAGATAGTGCCCTAGTGCACCACATAAGGAAAATCTGTAGTCAACCCAGTAGCTCTGTCTCCTACAAAGATGAGTAGTATTTAAACCAAGACAACTGCTAACCCCCATACATCTTCTCAAAAAGATGTAATGGTTGAAAATGCACAAAAACAGTTACTAGATTCATTCTCTCAACAGGGTGCGTCTATTGAAATTTGCCTGTCGGTCAGGGTATCCTATGTAGTGTCACCACCTCAAATATAAACAATTCTTGATGCACAAGGAAAGGTTACACACAAAGGATGAGTTGACGGAAACAAGAGTTTCGACCATTTTAAGGTCAGATTCGATTGTTCAAGGTTCGTTAATGGACCAATTGCCTTTACAGGTGTTAGGAGAGGATACTGATCCAAAAGCCATATATCAGTGGTCAGTGTCTACCTCCCCAGGCTTAAATCCCCTGGATGCATCTGTGGATAGTGGATCTGACATAGGCGCAGATCGGCAACTTGTTGACAACGATTCAGATATTACCTGATGAGTCACAAGGAAATGTCTTCATAGACATTAGAAGGGAAATTTGATCTTTATGCTAAATTCGTTGGATCATTGTTTACCTTCCCAGAATTTAAATCTGGAACCCTAAAAGGGAAACTAGCAACTTGTAAATTATGACTCAGATTCATCTGATGAGTTTAACAAGGATGGGGATTTGTGAACTCCCATTGCACCACCTGTGACCTCCTTAAGGATGGCTAAGGTGATTTTCCTTGCAGGTACAGCTGGATTATGGAGCTATGAGAGGAGTGATACACTTGTGAGAATGAGTGTAAACACGAGTGGAGAGAAGAGTGAAACACATGTGAGGTACACTAAACAGAATCACACACTCACAGTGCGGAAGAAAGAAACTACTTGTTATTTCTTTTCCAACCAAGTGAAATATGAGAACTCCTTCAGACGACGGCATACATTCCTTCATTAAGGGGGAGATAAAAGCTTAAGTAATAGTTTGGAGGATTCCTCAACTGTCAGAGGATTCAGAAACAAGGTTCATCTACAGACTTGACGAAGTACTTCACTGGAAGAAGCTCAAGGAATTGATCAAGCCTCAGTGATATAAATCAAGATTGTGGATTTAATCAAGTGACAGAGATTTCATCAGAGTATCATTAATTACAAGGATTTAATCTGAAGAAAATCAGAGTATCAAAGTCAAGACATGAAGAAACGTCACGGAAGTTAGTCACTCATGAACTAGACAGTACATCGAGTGTCAACGTTGAAGTGGTGGAATTGATTCATATATTTCAGTGATTTTCAGAAGATATTCAGAAGAATGGATGCTGCTCAAGATTAGTATTAATTCTCTATTTAATTAATTAAGTCATATAATTTAATTAAGAAAATATATTATATCTGCAAAGATTAATTTATTGATTAATTGAATTAATTGATTAATTAATTCAGAATTAATATTAAGATTTTTCAGAATTTTTAATTGGTTAAAATCTGTTTTAATTCCAAAAAGACAACTGATTGTACTAGTATGACAATCAATAGTCATATCGAAAGTCATGCTAATTCAGTTGATTGTCTTACCAGAATTATTATAAGATTAAAATCACTTATTAATTCAGTAAGACGGTCTGATTTGAACTACTATGACAATCGGTATGACAATTGATAGTCATACCGAAAGTTTTGCTAGTTCATTCTGATTGTCTTGCTAGTTCTAAAGATTGTCATACCGAAAGTCTTGCTGAGCAAAGGATTGTCATACCAGCACTATTTCACTTCGGTTGTTTGATAAAAGAAGCAGTAGCAGTTCATTCACATAATCCAATTTTTAACACAGAACAAGAACACAGCAGAAACAAAAGCAAAACATTTTATTCTTCTCTACATAAACTTCAAGATCAAAATTCTAGTTTGTAACGTTAAATCCAAAACACTAGAATTATTTATCTTGTTCTTGTGTAACAATCTAGCGGATCAAAATCCCTAGAACTTAATCTCAAATCGCGTTTAGCATTTGATTCTAATTATTACAAAAATAGAAAAAGTTCGTGTCGAATTTATTCTAAATTTGTGATAATTAATTTGAGATTAATTCCTTGTAATCGATACAGTTGTTGTAACACCTTTCAAGTTTAATAATATTCTTATTTAACTTGAATTTTGTTTCATATTTTTTATTCCTCATTTTATCGATTATTCGGAGCTGTTTGTATTCAACCCCCCCCTTCTACAAACACATTGGGACCTAACAATCAGTTTAAAATAGTGGTCACGCACCATTATTCTAGGAACACGTTGAACTTATTATGTATATAAATAGACATACGTGCGTCACTTATATTTTTGTACAGGTTCTTCTTAACAAGGTACCTGTTATTCTATTATATTTTCTTATATATTTCTTGTCTTTTTAATAATCTCTTTCGTGTAGTTACTTGATGTTAAGGTGATGATTGATATTATAATAATGCATGTATATATGGGTCTCAGTATGTGTTTCTTCTTTTTCTTTTCTTTTCAACCTAAATGTTTTGTAATACTTACATATATAATATATTATGTATTGTTAGTTGCCATGATTCGCATTTAGTTGTATAAGTTTGGTAATTTATGTTAAATTGTGTAAATATGTTACAGGTGAGTGATGTTAAATTCCGTAAATGTGTTATATGCAAAAGAATGAGTAAATTGTATATTTGTTTAAATCATTTATTGGTATAAAAAAGATTTATAATTATTTTTAGTTTCTTGTTATTTGATTTATATTAATAAATGCATTTATGCTAATATTTATTTTACAAAAGAATACATGTACTGTTATTTGAGTTTATTTTTTTTAGAATGGGTATTGTATTTTTAGCATAATTTAAAATAAACGGTGATTATAATTTTTGTTATTTAATTATTGTAGTCAACTAAATTTCTAAATTTGTTAGGTTCAATGTAATTCTTTGTGTTGGTAATTATATATTTAGGTGTATGGATGTATGTGTTTTGTCACGTGTTTACATGGCTGTAATTGTATAATTAATAGCTTACATGGCTGTAATTGTATAATTAATATTCTATTAGACATATATATGTTATTAATTTGTGGGAGTTAATTTCATGATTGTTACCTGTTTTTTTCACTTCTAGTGTGTAATTTTATAATAAAGATTGCTTATTTGTTTAATTTAGGCTTGTTTCCTATCATATATCTGGCAATTGTTTATTTGGTGATTTTTCAGCCAAGGTAAGTTAACCTTTCACACTTTTATTTTTTATTTGAAATCTTTTAATATTTTTGCACTGCTTTTATTTTAAAATTTATGGATAAGTACCATGTTTTAGAATAAGAATTCCCGGTGAGCTCTTGACTTATGAACCAGTTAATAATTGAGTATAGTTTCGGAACTAGATTTTGATACCTTACTAGGGAGTGTTACTTACGATGCCTTCGGGAGCGCATACCCTATGATACTTTAGTAAGGGGCGCATTATTGACAAAAATTCTGAACTTTTGATACTGTGTCACCAGGTATTTGTGGTCTTAGCGAGCTATGGAATTAAATTATGTTTTATGTCATAAGGACTTTGGACAATGATTTGGTTTTATAAAATTATGATACTTGATCCACTAGTGTAGAATTGTTTTCTTCTAGGCTCTTTGGCTCATTACTTATAAATTTCAGGTACTTAGATTTTGGGACATCTTAAAGGTGGACTTGATTTGAGCTTGTTTTGGAATAATATTTTAGTGATTATGTTTGTTTTGAAGCTGCGTCTCTCAGGATTTGCTTTATTTTCAGCTATATGATGTTATTTATGTTTGAGATTAAAAATCGTGTAGGCTTATTTGAGACTTATTTTAAGCATGAATAAAATTTGTAGTTTTAGTTTGATATTTAAGTATATTATATTGTCTGAAAAATAGGGGTATTATATTTAATGCATGCGGAAGAAAAAAGATGAGGCAGAGATCACCAGTATTACCTATTGAATGGGTTTGCAGAAATGATACGAGATTGTCATTTACTAGATTTGGGTTTTGTTGGTGAAAAATATACATGGGAGAGATTTAGGGGGACCTCTAAATGGATTCAAGAGCGGCTGGATCGTGGTTTGGCTACCCAAGAATGGATAAACTTGTTTCCGCAAGAAGAGGTATAGGTACTTGATGTGGCTACCTCAGATCACTTGTCGTTGTTTTTACATTTGAATATAAAGGTTTATGTTCCAAGGAGTAGACGCTTTAAGTTAAAAAATGTGTGGTTAAAAGAGAAAGAGTGTGAAAGTTTTGTTAAAGAAATCTGGGAATCCACGTGAGGACAAGAACTTTTACATTGTATAAACACCTGCTGTTTGAAGTTAAGTGAATGAGGTGGAGGTCTCGGTCAGGAATATAAGCATCAATTGGCTGACTAACGACTCAAGCTGCGAAAATTAAGGGGTAGAAGAGATATTAGTGGTATTCAATTGTATAACGAAGCTAGATGGCAGTTTAAAGCTTTTGGAGAAACAAGAGACATACTGGAAGCAACAAAGTAAACAATTTTGGCTTCAAGAGGGAGACCAAAATACCCGTTTTTTTCATAAACATGCTTCAGTGAGGAAGAAGAGTAATTATTTTCAGCGTATTCAGGATGAAAATGGCATTTGGCGAGAAAAGAAAAAGGACATTCAACATGTAGATACTAATTATTTTACGAAGCTGTTTACGTCTACAGGAGGGGAGGGAAGATTGACAGACCGAGAGAGAGTTAATCAGAGAGGAGGAAAATGAAAATTTAATGTCAGCTCTTACATTTGATGAGGTTCAACATGATGTATTTTCAATGCATCCATATCAGTCATAGGCAAGAAGGTTCGAATACGGATTTTTTCCAATCATTTAATAGTATAGTTGGACATGATGTATTTGATTTTTGCAGAAATTTTATTGATTCAGGGGAGCTACCCGTGGGAGTTAATAGAATTGTTCTGTGTTTAATCCCGAAGGTGAAGGTGCTGTTATTCCTAGAGGACTAACAATGAGATTTACAGAAGGGGGGTTGAATGTAAATCTCAAAACTTTTTCAAGTTTTGAGAAGTTTATTAAAGCAGTGTGTTCTAGATGATCAAGTGTATGAATTGCTTAGAGCTAATGCAGACAGATATATATTCGAACACAAAATGTAAAGAACACAACAAACTTTAAAAACTTTTCTGGTGGATTTGTTGTTCCACCAGAGATGGTATATTAGAAAATCTGTGTTCAACAATATTGATCACAGCTGCATCCTAGTACAAACTAGATGAATTTTCTCTCAAGATATTTCTTAACAACTCTGGAAAAATCTCTCTCTAATTACTAGCTTCTTCTTGGTTTATATATTACCAAGTGTACAAGTGAAAAACAATATAAAATTACAATAGTAAAATAAGTTCTTCACTTGCTTCTTTTCCTGTTCACTCAAGTACTTTGTTGACTATTGCACCTTTGTACTAAAGAAGAACGGCTGCTTTTTCTGTTGATCCTGAAATTCGGCTACCACATCTCAGTTATCTCTGTTCACCCATGTGCCTCTGTTTGTAGGTACAACTACCACTTATCAACGGCTAATTAGCAGAACATCCGTTGAAGCTTTCATCCGTTGATGACTTCATCCGTTGAAGGATGTTATCCGTTGAAGCTTTCATCCGTTGATGCATTTATCTGTTGATGCTCTCATCCGTTGAAGGATGTTATCCGTTGAAGCTTTAGAGACATCCGTTGAAGCTTAGTTTCTCATCCGTTGAAGGTCTTTAAGTCATCCGTTGATACCACTTCATTTATACAAAATTACAAGGCATGAAATATTTACAATTGGCCTTCCTACCTGCATATCATCTAGTAGTCAACATGACTCATAGTTTCTCTCAACTTCTAAGAATTACATTTTAAATACAGAGACTGAAATATGCTACAATACTAGACTTATTTCTAAGTAAAGCTACACCATCAACGGATAACCAAAGTGGTCTTATCCGTTGAGGCTATAGACACTAAATTTCTACTTAAGTGTTTTGTAAAGCATATCATCAAACTAATGCACATATATACCTAACAATCTCCCCCTATTTATGTCTATAAGAATTGTAGGCATAAATTCAGGGTTAACTTGATGATAACAAAACACTTAACAAATATTTGAATTGAAACTAAGTAGAAATATAAAAGTGCTGCAAAAGTGTATGTACTAGGAGGTAATTGAAGATTTACAGTATTTCCAAGGGTGCTCCTCTAGCCTGAGCAAATCATCATTTTCTTCTTTGTTCCCTGGTTTTCTTTCCTAGCCCTTTGTCATTTTCCTCAATTTGGAGTTGGAGTTGTCTGAAGAATTCAGCTTCATCTTCATCACTGATATCCAACTTAGATTGCATTTCCTTTAGAGTTTCATTGCTGGCAATCTTGAGTTGGTCTTCAAGTCTGAAAAATCTTCTGACTCCTTTGTCATCTCTAAATTCCATCAACCAATGAGGTGATTTGTGAATTTTAGTTCCCCTTTCTTGTATGAGTAAGGTTCTGGGCAAAGCATTTGGTTCCCTCCAAGTCTTCCTTATGTTGGCAATCTTGTTGAGAATTTCAGTCTTGGCTGTTCTGGTAAAGCCAGAATCCTTTTTGATGGCTGAAAAGACTCTGATCAAGGTAGAGTAGCCTTCATTTAGAATCCTGTAGAGAGGCCATGTTCTTTCCCCAGCTCCCTTATATCTGAACACCAATCTCTCTGGTAGCTGTCTGTAGGCAGCTATTCCCCTTACTTCCTCCAGCTCATCCAGATAGAGATTAATGTCTGAAGCTTCTTTTATGTCACAGATGTGAACATAATCATCTTTAGAAATGGGTGGCTTAGGGTTAGGTTTTTGTTTTTGAGTGAATTTCTTAGAGGTTAGGGGAGGTGTAGATTTAGATTTTCTTTTCTGTTTCTTTGGTAGTGGTAGAGTGGTTAAAAAGGTAGGCAATGTGATGTTGTCCCAATCAATAGGTTCCTCTTTTGGAATGATTGGTTCACCATGGATATTTATAGAGGGATCAGCAATAAAAGGTTCAGGTATGAAAGGTAGTGGTTTAGATATAGATTTGGTATCTTCAAGGTTATCTTCACTCCTTCTGTGTGCCTTGGCCTTTCTTCTGTTTCCCTTCTGCCATTCCTCTCTTTCCTCCATATTTTCACCAAATATGCTCCCAAGAACCTCATCTAAGTTAGCACTCTTTTCTTCACCCCTTACTTCAATTCCTTTCATTTCTTCAACTTGGCTTGACTTTAGCTGTTTTTCAAGCTTTGCTTGTGCTCTTTTGTCAGCCTTGAGTTTTGCAGCTTCTTTCTTCAACCTTCTGGTTTCTTCCCTTTTAGCCTTTGGAAATTTGGGATGTCCTTGCATCACACAGATACTCTTTCCCTCTCTATAGATAAGGGCCATGTTCATTCTCTCACCCTTGTCCTTGGTCTCCTTCTTTATGATGCTTGCACCTAGAACTTTGTCTTCATCAGGTTTTGGAAGAGGAAAGTCTACTTCCTTTATCTGAGCAAAGTCTATGGGATTCTTTGTGGAGTCCATACTGGATCTAGTGTTAGGCTTTAGAACCATAGGTTTTAAATTCTTGAAAGAAGTCTCTCCAACCTTATGTCTCCCTACTGGCTTGAGCTCCATGTTGATTGGTTCAATCTTTGTGCTAACTTTCACAGAAATTGATTTATCTTGTGTAGAACCAAACAACTGTTGCATCCTTTCATCAATTCTCCTCCTTTTCTCTTTTACTTGAATTTCAGCTGCTGCTAGCTGAATCAGATCAATTCCATCAGGCTTTCCTTTGATCTGAATGATTGGAGAGGTAGTGATGGCAGGAACTAGCACTTTAGATATCTGAATCTTTGTAGAGGGCTCTCCTTCCCCTTCCCTTTTATTCTCCCCCTTTTTGTTATCATCAAGGAGAGGGGTCAAGCCTTGTGCTTTTGCCAGCTGCATTAGGAGATTGGTTTGAGATTGTTGGTTGAGAAGAA